>NC_041376.1:17838760-18138760 GCF_900634415.1 Cottoperca gobio | reverse complement strand
AGGACAAATTAAGCTCTGTTTGTAGTGGTGTGTAAAATGCGATTCTTTTTCATACATGTGTGCAGCCCTCTTTATCTACTTCTTTGAAAGCCTTCCATACTGACACCCCAGTTCCCTAAAGGGCTTCCATAAAGCCATTTTCACCCCTGTCTTGCTCACTGATGAACAACTGGCTTCCCGGACAGCTCAAATAGATTCTCCACACGCTCCATATAGTGAAACTGATCTTAGGCTGCATTCAAATCTCACAGGGATAACCAGCGGAACAACTTGGCAGTTAAAAGCGGCGACTTGGGAGTATTCACACATTCAAACTCTTTTGAAGCTGTCAAGAAGCTATGATTGAAGATTTCTGTAGACTTGTGTTGCTCCTGATCAGCTTCTTCACACTGAATGCACATCCAATTAGCCAGTGCGACATGTGTCCTTTAGCAAACTATTTTTGCGGTGTTAAGAAATAATAAGAATTCCAGTTCATTTTGTTTTCCTGTGCTCAAATCTCCATTTTCACTGTGCAGATTGTGAAAGGGGGAGAGAGAGAGAGGGAATGACATACAGCAAATGGTACAGGTTGGACTTGAACCAGTGGCTGCTGTGGGCAAGGACTAAGCCTTTGTATATGGGATGCCTGTGCTACTGGTTGAGCTACTGGGACACCCCTCACAATTAGATTTAGTTGGGAAGAGATTCTAAATAGCTGTCAGAAGTAACTAATACTGTTCTATCATAAAGGCATGAAAGGCCTAAAAATATAACTTTAAAAAAAAAAAAAAAAAATCTAATGGTGGCTGCTGCCTAGCGGTGGTTTAAACCTGTGTTGTCGAAAACCAAATCATGTAATGGCTTAACCCAGTGGCTGTGCCCTTAGAAGCTGAGGTTAAAACTGCACCTTTTGTTTAGTCTAAACCCAGGCGTTGCGTCCAGTAGCTAAATGCCACTAGAGATAATTTGAGCTATGATCTAAGGTCATGAACTTCAGTATAAGGGCAGATTACTACTGTTAAAATAATTTAATTCATTTCTAAAAGTCATCATTTATGATTCCATAAAGGCAACGCTACCATAAGTCAAACTAAGGTAATTGTGTAATGGCATCTAAGGTCAGACGGAGAGAGTTTAAGGCTTTTTTATAATTGTTTTCAATGGGAGTGAAGCGTTTTGCTTTTGTTTTGCTGAGTCCCTCATGACTTGTGTTGAGTTAACATTAGCACTCATTTGGTACTAATGCATTTAGAATAATACAAAAGAGGGTCTGGGCTGTCTGCGATCAGGGCCTAAAAGTTGTCCAAAGTGCCTCAATTCATTTATGACCAGAAAGAGTGTTACTGATTATCTAACAAGCTGGAAAGGGAATATATTAACAAAGGCATTAATAAATCCTTTGTTCCCACTGCAAATGTGATGTTACTGTAACTAAGTTCATTGGTACTGCAGCAGACTGTGAGGAGACATAGTTATTATTGCACAGACAAAATGTTGTTGTATATATCATTCACTGTGATATGTGACTTTGTGGAAATTAAAACAAATAGACTAGAAATTTAAAAAAATAATAGTACTAATGAGTATTAGTACACTAATATATGGCGTCAGTGTAAATACCTGTGGTGTAGACATTATACAGGAGGTTCATCATACATCAGGTTTAGCTGCGTGTTAGTTTAACTTTAACTTGTTTTGACACAGAAATCAATTCTAACTTTTCACACAGCTGTGTTCTTCTGGTTTGGCTTAACCCATTTAACTGAAGCTAAGCTAATCAGATGCTAAGTGACACAACAACAGCTCCATGATGTCTAGTTTTTTTCCAACAGGAATGGGTTACCAAGCATCAGCTGGCTGGTGGGTCAAGTCTTTACTAACTCGTGCTCGTGCCACCAGACTTTGTTCAAAGCCACAAATAATTCTAGTGGAGAATCCAAAGATGTGAAGATACCACATTTCTCAGAATGAACTGTAATAGCAATTTAAATGTCTACTGTTTTAATTATATAAGTTTCCTATGTTAAACAAGCTAACTGCCATTTGATGCTAACATAGGAGTGTCATGTTAATACAAGACAGACGCATCCTGATTAGACTGATACTGAACTAACAAAAGACAGGACACACCCAAATGTTTCAAATCCTGATCAAAACAAAAGACAGGACACACCCAAATCCTGATCAAACTGTTTAACATACTGAGACAGAATATTGAGTGTATCACCCAATACTCTGTTTACATAACTATTACCTTACAAGCATCAAAGGGCAGTTTGGCCCAGCCCCCTGTGTTTTTTCCTCGTCTCCAAACCAAATTGTATAAAATGCCTATGTGTCTTCTTCCAACCTGTGCCCTTCCATAGACTACGGTGTATTCTGTGAAACTGGTGCCATTTTGTGGCCACAAATAAATGCACAAAGACAACTCTGTCTCTATCACCATGTATTTGATTTTATATACATCTCTCCAGAGTAAAGCAGGAACACTTCCACAACAGAACAAAACATCTAGAATATTACCTTTGATGGAATGGTACAGCCATAAGAAAAGACGTGTGTGTGGGTTTGAATATTTCACAAAGTGTACACATCATATAGCTTTTATTATTCTTATTATTCTCTAAAAAAAGTGTGAAATACGATGGCTTTTAAGACTTAAAGCTACTGAAGAGGAAAACAGAGGAAATCTGAATGTTGCGGAGGAGAATAAGTATTTCCTGGTAATATTTACAACTAAGAGCTGAACCAAACCTTTTCTGGCTGACTGCCAGCCGTATTGTTGAGTCAAGAGCTGGTAGCCACCGTCTTTAGCACATGACGTTGACGTGGCTTCAGAAGTAGGGAACTACTCTGTCTTCCTAAAGTGTCATCCAGCAGTGTGCAGGGCTCTTTGTTAAGGAGTGTCAGGTAGTTTATTATGGTACTTGTGTTGTTAAAATTAGTCATGTCAGTTAGGCAAACACTTCATATGTAGAAGGGTTCTTCAACAGTCTCAGAGCGCGGGGCTCTTGTTGAGAAGAGCGACGTTATTTACTGCAACATGCTATTCACAGAGCTCAGATACAAGTGACAGAAAATGACATCACTAGAGATTAGATTTCATAATAAATATTTGTAGGTTACGCTACAGATGTCAGGACTGTGGTGCAAATACAGAAACTCTCCTTTAGATTTCTCCTTTATTTGTCATATTCCTGCAGGCTGCAGCAGATTATAGTAATATGAGATTAATCTAATGCATATCTTAGTTATGTCATTTGACATAGTGCATTTGCTCTGTTGTATTACCTATTATGGAATATAGGATTGTTGATTGTATATATATTATTGGAGATACATGTACCTCTCATTTTATTTATCATACATATCTACACATTAGCCAACTATAGACGATGTCTACAAACTAGACACACTGGCCTTTTACTTCCACAAAGAAATAATCGTTCGTCCATTTCTCCTGGAAAGTGCGACATTCCGCATCCACCTTTCTCTGTTTTACACTCGCCACGCTGCGTTCACTTATGTCAATGAGAGTCTTGTTTAAAATTGAAGTTTTTTGACATGACGTGACCACGTGATGACACTTTCCGCTCGTTTCGTGTTCAGGGACCCTGACCTTGGCCGTTTAAAATATTGCCGTCTAGTTTTTTTTGCGTGCGTTTTACGAATTACCTCGAGGGCCGGATCAAATGGTCTCGCGGGTCATATACGGCCCGGAGGTTCCCCACCCCTGCATTAGACCTTTAAGCAAAGCGTGTCAGGATCCTTGTTGGTTTCACTCATTGATGCAGCTCAGTATTTACAGGAGATGCACTTGAAACGCAGCACAAGTTTAGGAAATATTTGAGACAATCAAGACAAAGCTTGTGCAAAATAGGAGTACATATAGTCTTGATGATTTGCAGAATCGCTGCAAAGATTTTAATTCAAGGCATGGAGGAGATAGTACATTGCTGTTGCCGCTGGAAAATCTCTTAGCTTCTGTTCATTTTCTCAAGTGAATAAATAGTTTACATGGTCTTCCGTGCCTTGCAGCTTGTACCTTGGTTGTTTGTATCAGCATCTAATTTATAACAAAAAAGCACCAATGCCCAAGCCACTTAACTAACCGGCTGCCTTCCTGTTCTCTTGCTTCCACTCGCTGGCTTTGTTTTTCTGTGTGTCCACTGGAGTAAACCGTATGCTCAAGCTAATGGCTTTACCCACTTGAACAACAGGGGTCAGCAGCTGCCTAAATACATCACAATTACTCTTTATTCAATTAGTGCACTTTAAGAATGCTACACACACACACACACACACACACACACACACACACACACACAGCAAGCTCTAGACACCCTGAACATGCCTATATGAGCACATAAGCAACCAACACACAGACAACCACAAAAATGTATTCCAACCACACAAAGACTCTAATCTGAAAGGGTGTTTTGAATTCAAAATAGAAGCCAAATAAATTCTGTATGTCCACAAACGTTGTAGAGACACACAGAGGATGCCTGAAAATTATTCAAAATGTTTGATTCCTACAGCGTCAATCACACAAACAGTGAATGATAAAATGATAACTGTGGCAGATTTACCCCTCAAATGTCTTATTTATACTTGAAACAATGACAAAAGCCAGTTCCTATTTTCTAGCAGGCAACCATTGCCGTCAAATGCTATTAGCTGTAGCTAGAAAGCTAATTAATTTAGCTAATTAAGTTAGCTGGTTGGTTGGTTAAAAGCACAGACTCTGACTTACTTTTGAATGTTTAACCAATGTGTTTAGCAAAGCCACCGAGGGCTGCTGGAGTGTAAACTTCCCCAAATTCAATAAAGAGCAGGACAGAGTTGCTAACGTTAGCCTAAACACAGATAGCATCCAGGAGCGGCTCACACACAGTGGGAACATAGTGCTATCCGTATCGGCCTTTTGTAACACAAACTGTTACTAGCTTTGGAAGTAATGTTTCTTTCGATTGCAGCTAGCATGCTAGATATCAAGGCATGCTAACAATTGCAGCAGATAAACACACCCTTTTAATCCATTCCTTATAGGCTACCTTTGATGTGATGTTTTTGGTTAGAAACAGCTCCCTCCAAATTCTAAATGCAGGATATCATTCTTACTACAGCTACATTCACACAAGAGGAATCCAAAGCTTGACAGACCTCCCATAACTGCACATTGCTGTCCAGGGGAGGGATTAGCAATTCCAATCCATCCACTTTGCTCATATTGACCTGCGAGTCAATTTGCACATGCATGTTTCTATTGAATCAATGCTGCGAACACCTTCTTTAACCTGCCTCCCCCTGCATCAATATCTCCTCTCCATGACTGAATTGGACTCAATAAATAAAATCAAACCAATCGAAGGCAGAAACAGCCAGCTGGATGAGTACATGAGCAGCCAGGAATATGAAACGACCACCGCAAAGGTCAGTCCAGTAGCGGTTTGAGAGAACACACACACACACACACACACTTAAAACCATGCACATAAATGCATGTTTGATGCACACACACACGCAAGTATACACCAGACACGCAGAGTTACCACTTGAGTATTGATTTCAGCTCTCGTACACTCATATGCATTATGGGTGTGACTGGGTAAGAAGCAGTAAAAGAAAAAAGAGGAAGATTTGTAATAGGAGATGTTGGCGGTGAGAGACTAACAGCGTTGCTTTAAGTGCCTGATTCATGGTGGTGCTGTGTAATATCTGGTCTAAAATGCTATTTCCACACCAGTACATCACAGTACTACTAGCTATCAGATGATATTGTGCTCACAAGACAGTTTCTATGCCATAACATTGATATTGCTATTTCTCAGATTGCATGCGTGTGCAAACATCTGTGATGCTGCGAAGTGTCTGATGTAAAATGGCTACTCAGCTAATTGTTTCATGAAGGATTCTTGGTGCCATTAAAACATAACCCATCGTATGGAATGTAAAGCAGTTCATACATCATTACCCCAGAAGAGTTTGAAGCTATTTACAACAACTGCATTACACCATGTAAGATATACTTTAATATAGACACAGCTAGCAGTGTAAGTCATAGAGTGTGGGGTGATGACGAGAGATACCTCCATCACGTTTTTTTTCCACTGATAAAATGGCAAAGAATTCCAAATGTTATCCTTTCACTTTGTTATTGTCATCTATGGTGGTTATTTGCATAAAACACACAACATTCAAATGATAAGGATATAAATGATTGTGTTTTTTTTTGTTATGTTGCTGTGATTTAAATATATCTGCATTCCCTCTGGCAAGCTTAATACAGTGTAATCTCCCCAGGCAGCTGTTCAGATCACACATACTATATGTTATGAACTTATTAATGGTGTCTATCAACACCTCAAATTGAGCTTTCCGGTTTCACTATAAGCTTTTATTTTGCATTGTCACCTTTATTAGAATGTAACAGTATGATGCAGACAGGGGAGAGGAAGGGGTGCAACACAGGCCCCCTGCTGGAATCAAACCTTGGACAGTGTTGTATGTGTTTCAACCATGATAACTATTTCATTCAGTACATTTCTGATGTCTTGAGCCTTGTGAAGACTTTCAGCACCCAAAGAGCCTTGATTTCTTTCTTTTCTAAATATTTGCACAATCATTTCTGTGCTGCCCTCTTCCCTTCAGACTACGTGGTAGTAAACAAATATAGACGGACCACACAAATAGATAAAGTTAAACTGATTCAGGTCAATTTTGTAATGGTAGACTGGATCAATGCACCCAGTAAAATTCCAATCTGTAATGCTCCATTTACAAAGTACTTAAATGCACACTGCTGTAGCATGTGACATGTAGCGCTCTTAGGGTTAACAGGCTTTGGGTCTGTTTGGCAACTGTGTTGTAGCTGGTTGTACAAAACGGTTGCAGAAAGAAGAATTTTGTCGTACGTCTGGCCTTTGCTACAGTGTAGCATTAGACTACAGATTCAGAACTCTTTTTAATAAAAGCTGTATTTTTGCATTTAGTATTTGCTTTAAAAACAGACTCTGTGCTCTCAGCAGCACACAGACAAGAAGTAACTACGTACAGCGAGCATTACGGGACTGTCAGATAGCAAGCGAAGCAAAACATGGAGGCACTGTGAATGAATATAATATCAATGGAAAGCCATGAATTCTAGCAAAAACAGGTCCTCAGGAAGGGGGGGGGGGGCATTGATATCAAAAAGGTTGAGCAAAATAAAGGTGAAAGTATCTTCTGTTAACTTAAGCAAAAAGAAGAGGACTTGGAGAAGTAAAAAGAGGTTCCGCTAACTTTTCAAATCGGTCTGAGCTGTGACACACACAGTGTGTGTTTTGTTAAAAAAATGATCTGTTCTGTCAGCGTAACTGGCTGTATGTAGAAACAAAGAAAAACACAAAACTAGAAAAATTTGCCAGAACATGGAAATAAGAGAATCGAGCCTCACAGCCACATTGTGCACGACTGAGATTCAAAACATTAATGGAGGAAATATTTGGATTTACAGGCTCTATTATGTGCTATTATGGGAGGGAGTGTGTCTTTAACTGACAGTTCACAGCTTATTTAACACATATTGTTTTGTGCCGCTGCCGTGGATCACACTCTCAGTAAGGCATGGGACAAGAGGAAACTTCTATTATTTACTTTTGTCACTATTATAAATCGAAAATAACTGTGATTCATGATAGAAAACACATCCTTTTCAATCTTAAATGAGGAAATCATAAATCATAAAGTCTCGCTGCATAAAAAAAATGTATAAAGAAAGTATAATAAATAGCATTTCTCTTCCATTAGAGCGAGCTAGATAGCTTTTTCACGATTATCCCAATAATGGAAACCAACCACGATTAACTGTGTGTTGTTTTTATCATTATCAAACAAATCCTTTATCTCTCCATCTTTACTCTCAATCCAAAAGAGCTTCAAGGTTTGTTTGGATCTGTACAGACACACCACAAGACTCTCAGCAAGGTCTCAGTGTGATTACAGAAACACCAAACAAACCACTTCAGGGTCAACATGACTGCTGCAAACCAAATAGGTGTGAAAATGCCTTAAGAGGTGTTGGTTGCACAGTACAACAATATCCTCATGACACTCCACTGAACAAGCCTCCTCCTCACATCTACCACAGCGTCTCAAAATGTGAAACACAATGAGTCCTTTAAATACAGTCACAAGTGCAGTTTTTTTCTTCACTCTAGTGTATATGTTATCATCCCCTAAGAGGCATAGAAGAGTTTGATGTTAACAAAATGACACCATTTATTTCACCCTGTCATCCAAACTGCCACAGCGCACGGATACCTTCCCCTGCCACAAGCATAAAGAAGAGGGTGAAATCCCACTAATCTATCCTGTCAAATACACTTTACTCACCTCAACATTTACACAAGGGAAAGCACTCTGCATATTTGCCGTTTTTTAATATACACATGGATACAGATAGAAATACGTGAATGCAAATATTTTGTTTCAAGCCAAGGTCTGAGTGCCTACTGAGACCAAATGTACCAGATACTCTGCTTCACTACACGGTATCTTCCTGCTTCATTTACACACACACACGAAATATGAAATATCTATATATAGCAGATAATATAGCAGAGGATAAGTTGATTATGTGTGTTTGTGTGTGGATTCATTGTTATTCTATAATTACAAAGTCCTTGACCCTGAGTCACTTCCACACTTTCTGTATGTTTGACTTGTTCAGAGCAGAAAACAGCTATTTTGATTGGATTCAAACCTGGCAAGATATGTTTCTGTTCTTTTGTTCCTTTTCTTTATTACATTTAGGTTTCAAAGAGTTCAGTTGAACATGAGCACAAAATGGGACACATATTGTGTAGTAATGAGTGTGGTCCTTCACAGTTTTGTTGACTTGTCAATGACTTCAAACAGCAGCAGAGTCTTTGCTTAAAATACTGTGTACTGTAAATGTATGTGTGTTTGAACTATTTAAAGCTGTTTGAAGTCCACGTCGTGGGAACAAAGTGAGTGTACAATTATGAACTAATTATGCAAAACCATAAGGGATGATGGTCTTAATCAGTAGGAATATTTCATAATCAGAGTGTACTGTAGTTCTTGAGAAAAAGTGAATCATCAACACGCAAGCTCACACTAGCAGAGACGGAGAGGAGGCCGAGCAAGCAGTACCCAGTACGGGTTGGGAATCAGCAGAAGCCCGACGATACGATATTATCACAAAACCTTGCTACGATATTGCGATAACATATAGTCTGATTTACTACCTTTTTTTCAACTTCAATGTCCAGTAGATCTTCAGAGTGCACACTCGACACTCTGCTTCCTTTCCAATACAAGTGTGAAGTCCATCGGATGAATGGTTGTCGAATCAAAATCAAAGATCAGACATTCAGACTGACGGAGCCTCCTTCCTTTTTAGTTAGATTTGACAGATTATGAGAAAATGATTTAAAAGTAATTTGGCCAAACTGAGATTACTAAAAATAAGATCAGAAAAACACTAAAAGACGAGTAAGAAATAAGATACTCAGAAAGGATTCATTTTCATAATGGGCTGTCGAGGGTGAACAACGTATTAATCATGAATTTGGAAGGGGCGATGAATATTTTATTTAAACAGTCTAAATTGGGTCAGGCTCTTTTATAATAGAATATATGAGAGACAGACAGCGACAGTAACGGGCTGAAATACAGTAGTAGGCAAAGCAAGATCACAGAAGACTGATGGAGACAGAAACAAGAGAAGACACACCGTCCATTTAAATGTCGAGAACATTTGAAGCAAACCTTTGTCATGAAACATATTATTATCTGTTCATAAAAATAAGTCATCACACAGAAGTACATTAAAGCATCTGCCATAACAGAGTCCTGAGTTAGCTGCACATTTGTGACTACATTCATCAAACAGTCTGAAGAACTTCCCTTTTTTTAAAGTCTCAATCTCTAGTTTCAAGTCTTTTTCAAAAGAGCATAATGTTCATTTAGTAAATGCACGTCCTGTTAAGAGTCAAATAGATGATAGACGGTTTGCTTTAGGGCAACTTGTAATTGACAGGAGGTTACCATGGTGTTTGTCTGAGAACTTTAACGTTTTCACAGTTTTCACTTCATGAAATTTAACTGTAACATTTAAATTTTCTTTTTCATCTTTCTGTTGTACTAACTTCTAAGATGTCGACGAGCAAAATGCCAAACTCGAGCACCACAAACTAATTGGTGATGTCACGGTGGCTATGTCCACGTCTTGTATACAGCAGAGATCAAATATAACATGCCACTTGCATGGAGTTGCTTTTTTACACTTCTAGTAGTTTGGGAGCAACATTAGCAGAGTCGTGTTTCTGTCCACTATTTGCTCTCTTTTGATTAATCAGTACGAGGGAGGCCTCTCACGTTACATATTGTCATTTTGTTCTTATAAAACAAATGTATCATAGCCACTTTGCATCTAAAGCTTGATAACTGTACAGATTAAAACTTGAATCATCTCAAATGTGTAACATGGTTTTAAGAAAAAAAGCATGTGTGAGGTTTTAGTAAATGTATCCAGTTAAATCCTGCTTTATAATACAGCACACTTACCAGGCAATCTTCCCCCATAACGCAGTGTGTATGTGCCGTATTTCCGTATTTTTCCTCTCTGTCTGCTGTTGCAAAAATGACCATCGACCAGTTTAACTTTCACCTTATTTTCTGTGATTGGTCAATTTGGGAAAAGTGACAGTGAATTGCTCACAAGTTGCTGCACCAATTATGCTATAAGTGCTCTGAAGAAGGCGCCTAATGGACACCCTTAGTTAAGAAAGGTTGACTTTCACTGAGTGGCACTACTTCCTCTGCATAACTGTAACAACTGAAAGCATCACAAAGTGGGACATCAACAAGAAAAATAAGCAGTTTTGTTACACTATTTTCAAATAACCTTTATGAATAAATCAAAACTATTTTCTGAAAATATTGTAATAAAAACTGCTTATTTCAGGGAGCAATAAAGCTGATAAAGCTTGTACTTTTTTAATCAGTAATATGTACTGTATTAATAGGCTGTTGTCCTTTTCAATACAAAGTGGATCAAACTGCAGCTGCAACGATTAGTCGACTCTGCAATTATTTTGACAATCGATTAGACATTTTATAGACCAAAAGATTAATTGGGGAAATAATTGGCAGCTAAATTCATAATGAAAATAATCACAGGTAGCATTATTTGGCTGTTTGAAGGCGTTGCATTGTTGACAGACTGGAGGATCATTAACTCGCCTCCACTCTGCATTCCTGCAGAGCTGTGTGGGAAGCTTAACATCTGACATTGTGTCACCTGCAGCGTACATATTTTATTAATATGTGTTTGAAATTCATAATTAATGTATTTGTGTGTGCATGTTAGCCTGGACATGTCCCTGTTATGCCAATAAAGTACATTTGATTTGAGAGAGAGAGAGAGAGAGAGAGAGAGAGAGAGAGAGAGAGAGAGAGAGAGAGAGAGAGAGAAGGAAGAGGAGAGAGAGAGAGAGAGAGAGGGGGGGGTATCGTTAGGGAGAATTCTTTAGAGAAGAGTCTCAGTTCCTCGAGAAAGGGAGCCTAGGGGATAGAAGTTTCTCTATCTTGTTCGTTTCGTTACTCGCTCCTCTTTCTCTCTCTCCTCTTCGCTTCGTCTTTCTTTCTCTTTCTCTCTCTTTCTCTCTCTCTCTCTCTCTCTCTTCTCTCTCTCTCTCGCTCTCTCTATATTTCTACTCTCTTCCTCTCTATCTCTTCTGAGCGGAGAGGAGGAGGGAGAGAGAGAGAGAGGTGGGAGGATGACAAACCGTTTCCATCATCACCACCTCGAGGCAAGAAGAGGCTGCATGCTTACATAAGAATACACAAAGCACAGCACACATATGCATCTCCACACAAACACTCACAAAGACCTTGTTTTTGTTTGTTTATATGCATATCAGTAAATGGGGTTGGCCTAGGGAGCAAAGCATTGTGGGAGGACATGGCAAACACATTATGGCATTAGCTTGTAATGAGACATTGTTGGTTTACGTGTGTGGCGTATGATAATAGCCTGTGTGTCTATCATCTTATGTTCTTGGCCTAGAGAGACAGACTGCAGTTGAAATGATAACCAAGAAGCAACAATGTTTCATCTTCCAAACAATTAAGAATACAACTGGTAAATGCTCAAAGGGAAAGCAGAGCGTGGCAGATCTCACAGAAAGGATATTTCCTACAGGAGGACCAGCTTCTTCTTCCCCTCACATGTCAACTATTGACTTTTTTCTGTGTTGGTGATGAAGCAATCAAACGACTACAGTCTCTAACAAGCATACGAGACAATCCCCAACAGCCCCTTTAGCTCTGAATGTTACCTTGAATGTGAATTACTTGAATGTTCTATTTTCGTCTTACTGGATTCCCACTTGAAAATGGATCTGAACAGACTTTGAATTGGCACATATGAGGGCAACAATCTGGTTATTCAAACATTCTAAAATACAGTATGTGAAGGGTTAACTTTCCCCCAAGCAGTGCAGGTGCATCTGTGAATGTTTCTAATTACATTACGTGCCAGACAGAAAATTGTTTTTCGCCAATCACAATAAGGTTATATCTTATTTGCTTTTTCCAAAGGGCACCATTATGCAGTCTTTGACATCAAACTAACAGCCAGGTTAGGAACATGGGGCTTTCTAGATTGTCAGAAGGACTAATGATAATAAGTATTTACTAGCTAATTAACAATGACTGTGCAACGCCACCGTGTTCACAGACAGCTGCTACTGTATGTTTGTTTGTTTGTTTTGCAGTGGATTTTATGGTTTCATTTTTAATGAGAACCACAAAACACTTTGTTTATTAGTTTTCCAAATAATGCATACATACTGAGTCAGTACTTTAGGAAAAAAACACTTTTATCAAGGGAAAGTTAGTATTCTTTTATTCTGAAATTTTGCAATCGAATGGAGTAATGTTTTGCTTTTTGAATTGAAAGTATTAGTAGCTGTTCTGAAAGGCAAAGTGTATACCCACTCGTGTTACCAATATTGGAAAAATAAAATGCATTCTCCACCTGCTATACATATTGAACTATTTACATTTTTACAACCTCTCTTGTCCTCTCTCGTGCAGAATGAAAGGTTTTTACAGGATCTTGTTCACACAAACGTTAATTTGTTGCTGCAAAATGTAGATGAGACACATAAAATAGAGATATTTTGTTGAAATAAGCATTGATTTGGTAACATTTAATAAAAGGAAGCATTTGTTACACATGATTTGTTCAAGGACCGTCGGAAATTTGAAAATCCGACGATAATTCAGTCAGAACACACTATTGACAAATCCATCAAAAATCAGAGTTCAGTATTGACAGCCATCAAAGAGACGTCTGGTTAAGAGGTATAACATTTCACCTGAGCATAACTCCTCTACTCTCTCCACGAGACCTGACATCTCTTTAAGAACTGCCTGGCTCTTATGTTTTTCCTCAAGCATTCACATTTTACAGAAGACAATAACGCCCTGAACTTTGCACTCCTTAGAATTAGCTGCTAGTAATGTTCCTGACCTGGGGCCCTAATCTTTATCCCAATCCACCCCTCCAGGGGTTTTTAGAATGTAGTGTTTGTAATGTTTGACTTTGAGAGTATGAGGCCATCGCCAGAGGGATGGATGTTCCTCACCTGGACAATGTGCATATATGGTCCTTCCTTCATAGTGTAACGGGGAGGGAAATCAGATGCATTTGATAATACTGGGAATATAAAATATGGCCAAGGTTTTTTTTACAACCCATTGTTTACTTGTAAACAGTGTGAATCTAAATGAACTCGGTGCAAAAGTCCCTGTTGGGCTTCCCTTCCGAAAAGCAAGGCTAAAATGATTGTAAAATCCATTTCCTGGACCTTCTTAAGATTAGGAGGTGTTTCCCAAAAGCATTGTAACTGAAGACGCTCTTAGATATGATCATAAAAGAGAGCCGCCTACCCTCGAGTCAGTGTTCATAATATCTAAGAGCGCCGTAAAAGGCTCTGGAGCCTGCAGGAGGAACCTCAAACTACATTTTATTATAGTTTTTGTTCATTTTCAGGTCTAATATTCTGTTCTCAATTTCAATCCTTTCTCTTGTCTTTGTATTTGTCACACACATTTCTTTGTGTCCTTCACACACACATGAATGATTTATGTATTTTTGATATATAGCTTGGCTTTAAGACAGTTACATGTGTCAAGTTGCTTTAAAGTTTTACTCAGTATTCTCATCTTCACTACAGAGAGACAATATTGCACTCGCTCTCAGGTGCTGCTTTGGAAAATGCTTAAAAATGTGAGTACAAAAAGCTCCTGGAAAGCACTCTGAGTCTCTAAGATTGATTGCCATGTTGAAGCAGGGCCAGATCTCTGCTTTGTATGAAAGACAAAATAGAACAGTCACTAACCAACTGAAATATAAATGAAAATGCAAACAAAGAACAGACCCCCAGAGTCTGTGATTGAGGAGCATGGGAGCGGCTCCTCATGTATCCTCCGTACTGTTATCACAGTTACTAAATAAAGACTTTCCCCTGCGAGTCCAGCTGGAGGATGTCCTTTAGACTCGGTCACATTTATGAAAGACAATGAAACTGCTGGTTCCAAACAAGCGCACTGAGAAGTTTACTTCCTGAAGAAAAGCTGTCTTGACCTTGTCATTGTCAAACCGAGGTAGTCAATAAGAAATGAGACATACGGAGCAAAACAGAGGAGTCGAAGAGACGGACAGAAAGAGACAGGTACAACTGTGACGCGCAGCCAGTGTGTCGCAGGGGTGTATTTGTGTGCGTGTGGGCTTGGTTAAATAATTCACACTGATCCAAACATGAGCACATTTTTCATTATTTACAGCCAGCACATTTAACACACAATCACACACACAAATGCCACATATAATGCATTCTGTATTTAAAAAAGAAAAGCTGAAAAATGTACCATATATGTTTAAGAAATGTTGTCGTGCACATAAACGGAGAGGAAGAGAGAAAGAAGAAAAGGTGAATCACAGCGAGAGACACGGAGCGTAAGAGAGCAGCTATGTGGGGAACATATTAAACTTGCATGAAGCTTTTTTCTCAATGTTTACCGTGCTCCTTGGTGTCCCGTCGTGTCATAGCAATAAAAATAGTCTGAGTACTTCAAAGTGAGCAGAGTGGGGCTTTGTTCAGGTCAACTGCTGTTTTCCAGTTCATTCTTCTCCTGAAGGCCCACCGCACATGAGCAACAACGTTTTGAATATATATTCAAAAACATGCAAGTGAACACACTCTTCTCTGTCCCCAGCTACAGCCAAGGCGCCCTTGAGCAAGACTTTTGAGCTGTCCTGCCGGCTGCACTGAAGCAGCTCAGGAGCTAAAAGCAGCAGGCTGCCGTTGTACAGTACAGGAGCTCCCAGGTGTGTGTGCCCAATTGTAAGAACATGAAGCTGAGTTCTGCTGGAAAAGAGCATAAATGCATTTATCTATTTAAAATGTTATTCATGTAGCACTCCCTAAAAGTACAGTGCACTCAAAAATAGTGCAAAAGATTAAATCAACTGCAAGAGCAATGGAAGCAAGGCACGGGTTATAGTTTGAATGCAAATAATAATGCAAAACCTTTTGCACGGTTTGAATCAAAAGTGTTTTTGTTTTAGGTAAATTCCATTTATAACCCCACATGATGTTGATTGATGATGTTTGACATATTTTGGCTTTGTGCCAGAACAAACTGTGCCAAAATAGATCCTACATTTACAGAGATGGTGAAGTACTTTTGAGAACCTGCACGTGGATCTATATACGTGCATCTCTGCTGATAATCAATAAACACCTTCAGCTGCAAAGTTTCATGTGCAAAGATAAACTGCGAAGCCTGTACAGCTTTTACAGTGTTCTTCTATTGGCCCCAGGTTGCTGTATTGACTTGAACTATTCACACAACTGACATGGATATTTATAACTCCAGTCCTTCTATAACAGCCATAAGCTGAACTAAAAGGCAACACTAATGTAAGCACATACGTACACCACTGGCCCACCTTGTGGGCCCAAAGAGAATATTTCTGGTTGTATCAGAACCTAAAGTACAAAGTTAAAGTGGAGTACAACAGATTTTGAGATGTGACATTTGTTATTCATTGCAGGCCATGCCAAGTCAATCACTTTTAAAGAACACAAACAACGCTTTTCCAAAACTTGAAAGTGGAGGAAGGATTTAAATTCATCAAGTTTCATCAAGTGTAAGCGAAAGCCTCATGCTGCTAAACTTAAACTGAATTATTTAGTAAACACAGGGAGCTGGTGGAGTTTTTATATTGCATAGAACACTTTGCTTCCTAAAACAAATAGCGTCGATTGATTTTAGACTTCTGAGTGAAAACTGCATCCACATCTCTGTTTAATGTGCATTCAATCGTTTTGTGTTCAGTGAAGTTCGTTAGTGTTTGTTTGTCAACAGGATTACGGGAAAACTATTAAACCGATTTTCATGAAACTTGATGGAAGGGTGTAGCATGGGCCGAGGATGAAACCATGACATTTTGGAGCAGATCTAAATGATGGGGGTAATACACCATTTATATAAAAAAAAAAAAAAAGAACTTACCTTTTCAGACCTGCTCTTAATGTGTAATGTCTTATTTTAAATATTTTTAGTGTGTTGTTTTATATTGTCATTTTAACCTGTTAATGTATAGTGTCTTTGAGTACTATGAACAGCTTTACAAATTACATTTATTATTATTATTATAATAGCAAAAAAAATACAAAACATCTTCTTCGTAGCGTCCATGTTGTTTCCACATTACGATTTAAAGCTCATGAACACATCGGAGTTGGAAGAGCGACTTCCCACACGGGGAAATGGGTGTAACAATCTGCCTGTTCGTTACATGTTTTGTGTTGTGTTTGTACTTCCTGTTTTATTTTGTTAATTACCTGTTCTCTGTTGTTTCTAATTCCTGCCCTTGTGTTTTTGGCTTTCTCCCCCAGGTGTGTCTCGTTACATTCATTAGTTTCCTCCTGTGTGTTTGCCTTTCTCTCCAAGCTGTGTCAGGAAATTGATGTAAATGAGAGGATTCAGTTAATGTTACCCGAGTGTGATGTTATATTCACACATATGGAAAGGTGTTTCCAAATGTCTTTCAACCAGGTCTTGTGACATCCTCAGAGTGTGTGTGTGTGTGTGTGTGTGTGTGTGTGTGTGTGTGTGTGTGTGTGTGTGTGTGTGCGTGTAGGTGTGTGCATGTGCTATGTTGCCTTTAATGAGTCAGAGACTTATCTTATCAATAGCCACTGGCTAATCACCACAGTATCTAGGTTAAATACAGATCACCACTGTACAGTATGTGCGTGTTCACATACACACATGCATAAATAACCACCACAATAAATCCAGCATGTGTGTGTTTGTCTGTATTAGCCCTTGCATAAAAAAAATACCTGCATGCTACTGTGCGTGATGGCTTCATAATGCCTGGGAGTGTGACTAATCTAAATGTATCCCTCAAAAGCTACTTGTCACTTCAAAGTCATAGAATCATGCACTGACTACTGTGAAAGATGATGTGTGTGTGTGTGTGTGTGCGCGTGTGTTTTAACTTGTCAAAGATATCCTTATGATGTGAATAATTAGCCATTTCAGCATAAACAGGCATCCCTCTAATGAAAGGAAGGCAGTTTTTGAAGGATTGGAACCGTGAAGCAATGTTTTCTCCAAACTCGGTTTGTGTGGATTCAATTTACTTTATAAAAGGCCGTTGGAGGAAGCGAATAACAAAGTAATGAAATGTGTTTTCTTTGATATGTAACACAGTTGTGTGCTTTTCTTTGAAGACATTTTGTTTTGGTTGAACACGGCAACCAATTTTTAACATTAGCTGTACTGACATGAGGCTGGACCCCCAGGGATAAGAGAGGGGATCAAGTTTGAATTACCAATGTAGTGCAGATGCATGCTGGGTGTATCTCCCTCTACAACCGGAGTTTAAACTCAATCTGTGGACCTCAAAGAGACACACATGCTGAGACATTGTGTCTCAGAAAGCTGGTAACTGGATTCACCTGCTCTATGAAGGAGCGGAAACACTCAGTGCGGAATAAAATCTGACTGTTATGGAACAGTTATTTTCATGGTGTTGAAGATAGCTGATAGTGTTACAACAGCCACGTTATGCAAAGAAGCTGAGTTTCAATCCTTTCTGCCACATGATGCCATAGCTGAGGCTGAACAGACGGCTGAGACTATTCAGTAGCAGGGAAGAGCTCTCGTGGAGCTGAACACACAGCTCTTGCTTAGCACAGGGATGTTAAACAATCGAGGGCACAGAGCCTGCATGCTCTTATTGCATTCAAACAAATACAGAATCATGACAGCAACTGCCACTATCAGTGTAAGTAAGTAGAACACGTTTTAGAAGTTGCATCTAATCCTCTCTTAGCTTGGTGAAAACAAGGCCATGGAAGATGTCCACCATTTGGTGAGAATAAACTGCCTTCGGTTTGTTGCGAGCCAGTCACTCACTTTACATTGTAAATAATAATTGTTCCTTATTTCCGCAAAAGACGGCAATCGCAACTAGGCGACAAGCAGGGCTAGGCTTCTACTTTTACATCTCCAAGAAGCATGGCAATCTCCCTTCTTTACACTAGTCTATCTATGACCGCACTTGTGCACAATGTTGGTCCCCGGGTTTAGGAGTTTATCATAATTCATTTAAACAATGAGTATTTTGAAATTCTGACCTGGAAAGGGCACTAACTGTAAAGGAAAGTGTTAGGAATTGTTTGTTCTGGTTCCTCAACCTTCATCCGGGGCATAGATGTGGTCATATCTCCCCCTGGTATATAATGGAGTCTGGATCTTCAATGACTGGTTGATCCCACAGGTTGTGGCTATGTTCACAGAGGTTCAGGGCCATCTGTCTTTGGAACTACTGAAGCATTCAGTTCTGCACCGCAGATGCACCAGGAGCGGGCTGGAGACCTTGGGCTTGTGGTGGATTCCTAGACTGAGCTTTTGATGTTCACAGAGAAGAGGCACATGCCACTTAGGGACACACTTTAACAATTCAGAGGGGCGGTGAAGATCAAGCTCTGTCTCCTAGGGGTCTGGCTCCTTGGCCTCACAGGGTCGGTCCAGGCTGTTACAGGGGATCTACTCTAAATGTGGCTGGTTCAAAGGTGCCTCTGGCATCTAAGACTGAACTTAAGCAGTCTCCTACGGGCCACTGTGGTTGCCTTCAGGCGGTTATGGTAAGTCTTTGCTTGTGGGAGAGCAAAGGGGAAATTGGCAGAGGTAGTACATTGGGGCCAGTGATGCATCTCCAATAGGTGGTGGCAGATCCCTCCTGACAGGGTGGGTCCAGGGGTAGCTCAGCATATCAGTGTCCTGGAGCTACAGGAAATACTTCTAAGCCTATACTTCTGTAATTGTTCTGCCATTTAGGTTGGAAAGAACAAGTTAAGTTTACTTGCCATTTTTATGTTGTATTATCCTAACAAAATTAAGTAAATACAAATATATTCTAAGGAAATTCAACACGGAGATATAAAGTGGATGTACCCGTTTGAGGCAGCTGGTTCACTACAGTTTCTTAAAGGTAGAACGAGTAGTTAGTTTCAACATTCAAAGTTGGCCCCTCCTCCCCTGCTCAAAGACCCTAGAAGTGCACGCCCCATGACCATGGTTCGGGTTAGGGTGTGTTGTGGCAGATTTTATTAGTATGTATTTACTAATTAAGGGGTTTAATAGAGTGGGTTCTGTAATAGGTTTTATTAGTACATAATTGTAGTGGGTTTTACTAAGTATATGGTTTGTATTATGAATATATATATATATATATATATATATATACATATATATATATATATATATATATATATATATATATATATATATATATATATATATATATATATATATATGTGTGTAATGTTCAATTATGATCAATGTAAGTGTGAGAGAACAGCCTCTGTAAACATTTGGAGAATGGCCTGCAAAACAGCATTGGTGGGGGGAGGGGTGAAGAGTGAGTCTCCCAGTTCAACCTCATATAATGGTAGAGTTGTGAGGCCCTGGGTATATGATGAGGATGAGATGAACAGGCCAGGCGCCTGCTGCAATGGCAGAGCTAACTGGAGAAGAGACCCAGAGACACACGTGTGGGAGACAGGACGGGCAGATTCCGGGGGATGAGTCAGAGGGCGTAGGCCAGGATATGTCAGGTTGATTGACTAAACTCAGTACCACTCCACAACCTTTTAGAATACAGCCTTGGTTTCACAATTTGAACTGGGGTATAAAGAGGGGAGTCAGATCAGTACTTGGTCAGTGCGCAGCTGGCTGGGTACTCAGAGTTTGTTATGTACTTACGTGTGTAATAAACTCCACTTGTATCTAACTTTGGACTTCTCCAGTGATCTTCTTTTCTCGGATAGAGATCTTCGTTTTTCTGACTAATTATTACATTAAAGAGACTGAGTTATACTAGATTTGCAGTAGTTTAAATAAGTTAAAGTAAATATTAGTGGTAGGAATCCAGTCTTCTTCACTGGCCCAGAGGACAGATTTTTATTTATTATTTTTAATAGGTGCTCGCCATCTTCAGATTTACTCTTGTTTTAGAACAAGTTTGTCCGCTTGACATTTCACCTCACTATTTTTGTGTTTTTTGCAGTGCTGTGTCCGCCATTTTCTTAACTTCCACTTGGGTGCATGATTATATTCTGGCACGTGGTTGCTACGTTTTTATAGAGTCACAGAAATGTTTAAATCACAGCAAAATAAGAAAATCCAGGCATTGGGCAGGCTCTCAGATACAGACACCACCGCACACTTCTAGTAGGTCGTAAATGATGATTAAGAGGGATTATTTTTGCAAGAGCATATCTAGTGTAGCTCATTTTGATTCTCTCAGCTAAAACTCCAAGCCGAGACAGGAGGACTCCAGGGAGTTACATATCTTCCCTTCGTAACAAACACTTTGGCTCATCAATAGCAATGGGCCATTGATAACAGTGAATTCAACCAGAAGCTTTTTTCTTTTTTTGTCAAATTATCTACCAATTAATCCAAACAAAACACATACAGTGAGTCCTCCCTCATTATTCCTGGATACCGTATGGAGCTTTGCAGTTTCAAAACAAAATAGTGTGATTACCAATAATTACCAATGAAAACTCTCACCACCCACTAAGTTAAGCTTGTTTACCAGATGAGATAGTCATACTGCAAACACAATGTGAGAAAATGTTGTTGTATTGAAAAGGTCAGTCAACACACATACTGAACAGAGGGGCAGATTTGGAGTAAAGATGGATACAAAGAGCCAGTGATCCAGATGTTGAGATTTAAGTAGCTTCTTATCATCCGACTGTAATGTATGTTTATCTGCTTTAACATGAAGCATTACACCACTGCTGCTGGTGAATAAAAAGTAGAAACACACACACACACACACACACACACACACACACACATTTGGAAGTCGTTAAGAAGGCGTAGGCAGCACTTTTCCTGTTGAGGGACTTCACATCATATTTCTCCAATGAGTACAGTCATCTACGTCCATATTTGGACAACTGCAGTGCACTTCCTGTTTATGTTCCACACACATCAGCATTTAACAAGGAATAAAGGGACAGATGGATGAAAAGCAAACAAAAAAAAGACAGTGGGAGAATGAAGACGAATTAGGGAGGCAGTGGAGCAAAAAGCCATCCAATCTCATTTTTAATTGTGTATGTTTGTGTGTTTATTCATTTGTTAATGTAAAGATCCCCTTTATTCCCAATACTTATATATTCCCTTTCCTTCGAAGACACTCTTTGTTCCATTTTACTAGCTGACACACATGACAATGTATATCACAACAACATTAGTAAGCCACTGATGGCTGTATCAATCGTCATTCTATTACATTTAAAGCTTCTATTGAAGTTTCCAAATTAAGCTTTGAATGTTTTATGACGTCATGACCCTAAAAAAAAAAAGAGTAAGTGTAAGATTGCTGATCGCCCCGTTAACACAGGCGCATGCTTCCCTTTATGTGCGGAGCACAGGAGAGAAAACAACACAGTGAAAATATTGTTTCTGAACGCTAACGAATATGGATTGAAGCAGAATGTTTTGTCAGATAAAAACATGTTGTGAATTTTCTATTTTCAATAAATGTTGACATTTGGACTTTACAACGCTCTGGAGTTATTGGAATTGTTTGGATCATGCCACGCAGCCACCACTGCAATCTAACTGAACAAATAGTACAACACTAATCATATTAGTGTAGCCTAATCTTTATCTGCAACTGTGCACAAATATCGGCTGTAAACATAATGAATGTTGATGTCGACGTTATGAATAAAGCTTTGAACTATTCAGTACAGCCCTAGAGAACATGGGAATAAAGAGCAACAGTGTTAATTTATTGCTAAAGCTAGTTGTTATACATTAATATCCTTATATTAAGTATTTTGAGAAAATAGTTTGACAAGTATCATATTTTCTAGAGAAATCCAAAGCTATGATTGGACAGTGTTTGGGGTGTGGCTTGTATCTGTCAGGAGCTCTCGAGGAGGCTGTGTGATGCTGTGCTGAGGGGGGGCCTGTGGATATGGGTGCAGGTACAGACATGAGCATTATCTACTCAGCTCAGGCTTACATTTCACACATCAGCAGTGGTGAAAAGCCCCCAGGAAAGCTTTTCTACCATTAAGGGGCACTGCAGACAAAATAATAAACACTACAAATAACAAGCAAAATATTATGCAGTATGCAACATAAAATGCAGCTCTAATTAGATCAGAATGATCACAGAATGAACCCGGAAAACACCAGCGTTATCCTTTAATCTCCACAAGAGAACACATCTCTGCCAAAGATGTGAAAAATCCTGCACTGCACACGCTTTCAGTTAGGAATCGGGGATGTGCTGGAGCATCTATTTTTACCACCGGAAAGACAGGGAGGAGAAGATAAACTCAAAGGGGTAGAGACAGAGGGGAAGGTATACGGACTCACATCGATAAGACATAAAACGCAGACATAGAAAAAGATGAAGAATGAACGAAAGAGAATGAAACCTTGTAATGTTGAACCAAAGTGCTTCAATAAACAAAAAGGTAGAGAGAAAGAAAGAGAGGGAGATGGAGATTGGAAACAGACAACCAGGAGCGATAGAATCTACTGAGCAGGAAGAAGAGGAGGGGATCTGAGAGGAGAAAAACAGAGTGTGCACACCAGAGACACAAGGTATGAAAAAGCAGCAGACATGTTAGTAGAGACGCATTTAGCTTCAGGGAAGGAAGGATAGCATCTGCAAGCTGTCCGACTCAACACATCGGTTTTAGAAGGGAAATGGGGGCAGCCGAGGAAACGCAAATGTGGAGAGTATGAGGTGCATTACTGAAACAGCTAAATTTAAAAAAGCCCAACAGGGAACATATCCAACACGTTTTAAACCCATTCCTCTTATGGCTGTATATCCACAATGCAGATTCACCCAAAGCAATGTCCTAAATAACATGTCTTTATAGCTAAAGCATCTGGTGATGATGCACATATATGACACTACCTCATGTACGACGCTAACTCTAGGTTATACACTATTGCCCCACAATGCAATGCACAAAGGAGATAGAGGTGATACAAAAATAATCAGTAAATATTCCGTTTATTTGCCAGTAATGTTTTAAAGTTACGGCTTCAATGAAGTCACAATATCGTATATACATTTATTGTTTAGCAACAGCAGAGTAAAGTATATTAAGTGTGATCATAATGTCCGTCGTGCAGTACAGTGTTTTGATCTATAGTCGTTTATTTCTCAGAGTAACTACTAGATAAATGTCTTAGGTTTAAAGTCTCCTCATAAGCGTTCTCACTGTAACTGTAGCAAGGTTTCCATCTAAATGTATCGCAAATTTTAACCAAATTTTGAGAAAATCTGCATGCAGGTGGCACCATTTGTCTAGTTAGAAATCATTGCAGAAGAAAAGTGCGCAACAAGATGGCGTGATTAAAAAAACGCCAGTCACAGCTCAGACGGAGAAAAATAATTTAGAAAACTACATCAGATCTGTGTGAAGCCATGAGGCGAATATTTTTTGGCGCTTCAGCGGACGTTGAAGTTATATGCTTCACATATCACATAATTTATTTGTTAATCTATTTTCAGAGCACTTTGTCACATTTTGTTTTTATCGACTTAATTTAACTTTTCCACCTCGACTAATCGTAAACACATTTTCTTTCCGGTGCAAATTGAAAAAGGGCATAAAAACAGGCGGATGGAAACACGCCTTGTACAGCATATAAATACATTGGTGTGTACCAGCTGCAGCTGAGTCACTTCAGGTTGCGACGCTGATCAAGATGGATGCAGACGTGCTCACATCACCAGCAGCACATTGTCAGACAGGTGAAGACAGCAAAGAAGACTAAGTGATGGATATGACGCTGAGAGAAGCACAGGGAGGTAAAGCTGGAACGATAAGAGACAGAAGTAAAAAGAGAGACAAGAGCCGGAGATGTAAAAAGAGGCAGAGTTGGAGGGAGAGAAGATAAACTTTGAGAAAGTCTTTATTTGAAATGTGTTGGATCAGTGAAGACTTCAAAATGTATTATGTAGTCCACTGAGTGTATGGGGAAACTGTCTATTACACACAAGTAGCAAGAGATCACTGTGTTTGAAATCTGCTTGTATAAATACACACATATACTGTGTTTATGTTGTCAAAGATAAGCCAAAATATTGTAATAGCAACTGGATACATTAATGCAAAATTGAATCACTACTGAAAAGTTAATGTCTAAATACCATAGAATATTTATAGCATTGAAATATTTCATTTTGAAACATTTTCAGTTATCTTAGTATGGAAACTCTTAGTTCTTGTTATCTTGCCTTGTCACTCATACTCTACTCTGTTCAGTCTGTTTTTTGAACATTTGGGCCTTTTAAGTAAAGACTGTTACTTAAACCTTTTTGCCTGGTGGTCCTGTTTTTGGGTCCATTTCCCGCTGACACCCTGATAAACTTGGCTTTTTTTGAAGTATAAAGTCTTATGAAACTTGACGTTATCAGTCATTATATAATGATTTATAATGTGTTATGAAGCATTATGAATATTTATGTGTGTATGTATTTATTTATATTTGCAGAATATAAGGCGTTGTAAGAATGTCTGTAATGCATTATTGACATACGTTCCCGACAAGCGTTATCGAAATTTCACGAGGGATATTTTGCGACATATAAATTCAAACACAGGTTTTTCAAAGTAAAATATTTCACTGATATACTGAACATTCAGTTGTATTTAAATGTCATCTTAAAGTAATAGCCAGTGATTCGATTTCACAATTCAGTGTTGCCTTTCTTTGCTTCCATATACATCTCATCTGATCATCTCCATAAATCAATAGTGCCTCCAGTACTTCATACCTTTTGAAAGGACTTCTTACTCTTTACACGTTACATTATGCTACCATTTTTTGGCAGATTTTATTTTGCAGTGCCAGTCATTCCATCAACATTTTATTTTTTATTTAACCTTTTGTAGCTCAAAATGTCATTAGCAGCATAACAAATAAGGGGTGGAAACAAAACCAGCCTCTGACTGTGTCCCTAACCTCACTGTCTCCGTCCATGTTTGTCACCCATCAGTGGTTTCTAGCCAGACTGTGGGCTTTCAGTATAAAATAAACAAGTATGGCTACCCTCACATCCTATTCTACACACTCCATTTCCTGCCACTGCCTACGGTGAGGGAACAACAGAGAGATGGAGGGAACAGAGAGGAAGTCAGAAATATTATGGCTGTGTGTGATGTGATGGGGTAGTAATAGAGACAGAAACTCACTTCCTATACAAAAGATAACAGAATCCCGAGGGGCATTTTGTGTGAAATACTATTGCATTTTGAAATCTCATAAACAAGAAGAAACTGCACTAATACAGCGGACAGAAAAGGGAAATCAGTAGCTTTGTCTGTTTGATAAATAACAGCACACTGTTCATATGTTTGCCACGAAGCATGCTGTTATGTTAATGTCAGCACAATAGGTTCAACAGCAACTCTGTTATTTAATTAGTACTGAGGCAAGTCCCTCTTCTGAGCATAAACTACGTAAAGAAGTGGACGTTGTCACCGGGACGTTACCCATTGGTTAGTCTACTACGGTTTTGAATCCTCCAGTTTGGCATTTTTGCCGTCGCCATCTTGTTTTTTGTAACCAGAAGTGCCACGAGAGGGTGGAGCTAAGTACAACCGATTGTTACCATCATGAACTGAAAACACACAGTGAAAGTGTTAAAGTTTTAAGAACACAGACAAACCGAACAGCACCGGGGTAGCGACCTGTCAATCACAAGGTAGCCCTGCATATGCTACTTTAGCATCTACTTTACTCTAAATGGGAAGACAATTTCCTAAATGAATGTCATACTGTTTTGAAGAAGACTTTAAACTAGTGATTGAGATCATAAACTTATTGGGAAAATGTTTAGTAAGGGAATAAATCATTTTCTCATAGCCTTCTATAAAATCAGACTTATTTTAGCAACCAGTGGAGCCCCCTGCTGGCTTTTTAGAAAGAATGCCGGCTTAAGGCGCTTCCACATTGGCTTCACTTTTCAGACCCTGACCAAACATTGTAGAGATGTGTAAAGTACCCAAAGGTGAAGCAGAATAATGACACCTGAAGATCATTAAGACAAAGACTGAAGTGGCCCAGCAACCAAACTAAAGGAGATATGTGAATCAATCAATTGTTGTGTGTACTGTGACTTTAAAATAAACATGCTTGCAATTTAGTTTCAGTGAATCTTAATCAGTTTGTAATCACAAGATATTGAACAGTAAAAAACAATCTATACTTGCAGGGTGGTCTTGATAATGAGTTTTATTTACTATTGGAAAATCAGCACATTTTGGATACTACCAATTTACACACAGCTTCCCTGTATGGAGTCATCCCTGGAGAATGTGCCATGTGTGGTAGAGTTGGATGGACGTGTTTTAGAGAGAGAAAAAATCTATGTTAAGCCATTCTCAATAAATGTGTTTTGTTTTTTATCATGTTAAAGGATGTTGGAACACAAGGTTCAGAGACATTGCTGAGATGCCATATTTATCTATGTCTTTCTTTTCTTTTTTTCCAATCACTTGTTTTTATTTGTTAAACAAATCTATATGAACTGTAACTATTGTGCACCTTATTGTGCATCTTATATCAGGTGTCATGCTGGAGGTGATGTGTAAGTGTTTGTCTGATGCTGCTGACCAAGGGAGAACAAAGAGAAAAACCCTTTGGGAGTGTGCAGCTTGACTAACAACTGCATGTAAAGGCCACAGAGGGAACGAGAGAGTTTTGAGTGTGACTAACTAAATACCTTGGGGTGTGTGTCTTATGTATTTGCATTTCCTCTCATGTATGACTTATCTTCCTCCCCTTGCTTTCTTCCCTTTTTATGTCTCCTCTCCTCTTCCTCCTCACACCTGCTATCCCACAGGACCAGAGGCGAAGCAGGGGGAAGAGGTGAGCTTGGTGACCCAGGCCTGGCTTTCCCCTCGACAGGTCTCGGCTGCCAAACTCCCCCCAGGGATCCAGGCAGTCTCTGGGAGAGAGCGTGCGCACACACACACACAGACACAGACACAGACACACGCGCACACGCACACGCACACGCACACACACACACCCAAAGCCTGGAGAGATTATCACACACAAGCACACTCACAGGCTGCTAGAGAAGGAGGTAACGAGGAGGTTAAGGGAAAGCAGGAGATGAGAGGAGAAGAAAGATGGGGTGTGATCAAGAAAAAGGTATAAATGAGGGGGAATGGAAAACGGGATGAAGGTGGCAAATAAGAAATGTGGGGAAAGAGGGAGAGACATTTTACATTTCAAGTTCAGTCTACATAGATGGCTGTCCGAAATGTCGTCACTTTATCCTGTTAGACATTTATGTCAAATTGTCATGATTAGCATTTTATTTCTTAAGTTATGGCCAATAACATGAGCTCACAGTGACATTGACCTTTGTTCACCCAATTATAATCAGTTCATCCTCGAGTCCAAGTGGAGGTTTCTGTCAAATTTAAAGAAATTCCCTCCAGGCAGTTGCTGAGATATTACGTTCACGAGAATTGGACTGGCGGACAAACCCGACACACGGTGCCGGCGTGGAGGGCATAAAAAATATGGAAGGTAAATTGAGATTGGAGAAGAGGAGAAACAGCAGGAAAAAAGAGGGGAAAAGAGTGTAAGATGAAAAAGAAGAAAACAATGGTTCTCTGGAAAATTTTAAATAGTGAAAAGAAGGGACAGAAGAAAATAGGATTAGAGGGGAAGAGAAAACGTGACTAAATCTGCCCCGTACAGGGCGATCTCTGCAGAGGGTGACAGAGAGTTCAACCCATCCATCTCCTCTTTCATCCATCTACTTCCACTTCACGTACTCTCTCCGCCCCCCACGTCCGTTCATCCATTCTGAACTCCTTGTACTTTCGGTCATCCATTCATCCCTCTCTCCGTATTCTCCCTTTTCATCCGTCCTCCCTTCTCTCCCCCCAACCATCCATCCATCCATCCATCCATCCATCCATCCATCCATCCAGGCCTCCATTCATCAAAGTGTAGGGGACAGAGGGAGACTTGACTTTGACTTTGATCTGTTTTGCTTAGCAGTTGAAGGCTTCAGCACACTCGCACACACACACACACACACACACACACACACACACACACATATACACACACACACACACACACACACACACACACACACACACACCACAAGGGTGATCCAGCTCTAAAGAGAGCATTAGTTCAAGTTGCTCTCAGAAGCTGGAGGGTTGCGGGTTGAATTCCCCCATCGGCCTACAGGCCTCTGAGTGAACTCCAAAGAATTGCAATGTGTGGCACTTTGTTCATTAAAGAAGATAATACAAACAGAAGCTGCTGTTTGATCTCTCATCTCTCGCTCTCTCTCGCTCTCTCTCTCTCTCCCTGTCTGTCTCTGCACCTCCTACTCCCTCACTCACCGTCAGTGACTCTGCACATTCACAAGCACGGGTGATTGACAGCTGCTGCAAAGAAAGACGAGCCAGTACTATTTATCTTTTAGCACTATACATACTGTAGTGGTCTATCTCATAGTGGTAAATGTAGGATCCAGCACTGTTAGAGCTTGACCCATACTAAAAGAGCTTGACCCATACTAAAAGTCAGGAAGCCTCCACCTCTCTTTTATAACCTGTTCCTGGTCAGTCCCCAAACTTTACAGAAGTGTGATTATAAATCGCTGAAGTAGCTCTTTAAGTGTCCATGGTGTGGGGGATTTGACAGACTTTATATGTCAATGATGTAACAGTATTTGGCAGTCGAAGACATGTAGTGATAATATGATAAGTGGTCTGTGGTGGACTATAGCTTGATTAAACAATCCACAGCATTCATTGAAAAATGTTTCTTTAAATATAATTAGATACAGAGGTTGAGGTGTTGACGATGAACAATGATGATAGCCTGACAAACACAAACACACACACACACACACACACACACACACACACACACACACATACACACACACACACACTTAGCCGTAATTAACAACATGTTTCACATAGATAGATAGATAGATAGATAGATAGATAGATAGATAGATAGATAGATAGATAGATAGATTTATGTTGACTCTCTCTTCTTGAAGCCCACCCTCTTCCTTCTATTTCCCCCCTCTCTTCTTTCCTCCTTTCTCTTTCTAGCTGAGTTCAGATGTCAGCCACATCCCAAAGGGACGGATGGAGGCTAGAAGTGTAGATCAGCCAGCTGAAGAGGGGACAAGGGAAAGTCGGCAAGGGATAAGAGGGAGAGAGTATCAGGGGCTGAGGAGGTTAGAGGTGGGTTTCTGACAGAGAAAGCCCATATGAAGGTGTCAAACTAAATATTTCCACCTGAAAACATCAATGAAGAGAGAAAGGCAGCATGCGAAGATGAATCAACAAAAAGGAAGAGCCATCATATCATTGGGCAGACCTCAAGGCTTGCTGGTTATTATTGGCCAGCTTGATTTCCACTACAGGGCACAACCTGGCTAGTTCACTCTGCATAGCAAACTCACAGAGGACCACATAACTATATTCAGGTTTCCACTACAGGCAAACAAAGTGGGATGTTGCCAAAACGCTAGTTTCCACTAGATCTCCATTTCCACTACAAGGCTGCGTTAAGGAAGCCTGGCATCCAGGTGACAAATCCAAAAGCTGCTGCTTTGAGCCAGATTGGCTGCTTCCTTTGACTACTGTGACTCAAACTGTGCCAGGCGCCGTCAGAGCAAACCAGGAAAAAGAGCCGAGTCTGTCATCTAATAGAGTTTAGTCCCAAGAGGAAAAAGCAGAGTAGAATTATTAAAAGGAATAAGTTGATGTGGAGAAATGAGATAATTTATCATTCTTCCTGAATGTTGGATGAAAGGTTTGACACCACTCTCAGGTCTATACGCTAAATATGAAGGTATAATTAGCCAGGTGATTAGCAAAGCATTGACTGGATACAGGGGGAAGGAGCTCCGTCCAAAGGTAAAAACTAAATATACTAACCAGCACCTATAAAGCCGCATGGATACATAACCCCATTGTAGAATTGAGAAATTATGTTTTTTTTACATTTTTTTGCACAGATCAAATAAACTGGATATGACGTGTTAATGCGGTGACGTTTAGAGGTAGGTGGATTTAGTTAACTTTGAGCAGAGCCAGGCTAGCTGTTCCCTCGTGCTTCCAGTCTGTATGCTAAGCTAAGCTAGCTGGTTGTAGCTTAATCTTTTAGAGTGGTATCAATCTGCTCATCTAACTCTCAGCAACAAAGCAAATCAGTGTATTTCTTCACATGTCTCAACTATTCCTTAAAGCAAATCTATTAAAAAATAATAATAAAAAGTACCTTACCTTCAGAGATGTAAAAGCGGATAACTCTCTACTTCAGGATTCACATGGTACCATGGCTATAACATCATAGATGAGGGTAAAGGTCCAAAATCTTCTTTCAGTGGTCACTCACTATAGAAGAAGAAATAAAGAGCAAACAATGGGTATTTAATATCGGACTCAGAAATAAATCATTCAACAAACAATGTGAATCCCTCTCTGTGTCTCCATGCCACAACCTGTTACATTTATAGTGTATCTGCAATGATTATACTTCTATTTTTTTACTTGGCCTACGGCTCAGTAAAGGTGTCTCGGTTCTCCAGCACGGACAGCTTATTTATTACTGTAATAAAGTGCTTGTTGGCCTTTAACTGAGCAACTGTGCACCATTGAACCGAGTGGAGGTGATCCCCCACACAGGCCTCACATACTGTTGCTACTGGATGTCAATGACTTGAACAACCCCTCCCATTGATCCAAAGATATCCCTCTTCCTTCCTTCCTCCATCCTTCTCCCCTTTCCATTTCCCCCTGTTTCTATTCATCCTCCCACCCATCTCTTCGTTTTATCCCATTTTCCCAGTTGGATTTTCCTCCTTTCCTTCCCTGTCCATGCTTCACGTCTTCCCTCCATCCCTCCCTCCCCTCTCGTTTGTTCAGCTTTTCTCCTTCAAAGGATAGAGGACACTGCTGAAACAAAGGCTGCTTCTATACCAGCTGAGCCAGCAGGATGGAGGGAGGGTAGGATCAAAATAAGGCAAGGAGGAAAAGAATGAGGGCAAAGAGTAAGGTGGAAGGGAGGGTGAGCAGGACGGGGCTGAAATAAAATGAAGAGGGAACATGGGGATAGAAACAGTGAGAGAAGGAGGGGATGAAGACAAGACGGGGTTGTTAGCAAATGAATAACAAGCATAATGATATAGGGAGGAGGAAAAAGAGGAAAAGGGGGAAAGATGTGAAAGTAAAAAAGTGAAAGATGGAAGGAGATAAAGATAGATGCAGAGGATATTGCTCTCACATCAATAGTGTGGCAGTGTCTAGTTTCACTCACACACACTCACACACACACACACACACACAAACACACACACACACACACACACACACACACACACACACACACACACACACACACAAAGAGTTATCACAGTCAGCCAATAATGAAATCTGCCGAGAGCAGCACAAACACATGCACTCCATGTGATCACGTGCTGAATATGTGCCTTTCCTAAATCTGCCCATTGGATTGCTATCACAGGTATGACTACTTACACACTATTCATCATTGTGATCTTAAAGGAAATCCATGCATTGCTGTATTGGGATAAAAAGTTATTTAAAGCCTTGAAATGATTGGACTTCATATTTGACTTTAAAACACTGGACAGGGCAATGGACAGAGGAGATGGATCGGCTGTATGAAGTGAGTGATGGATAAAGTCTGTGATTTATTAATTCACAACTTTCAATGTGACCTTGGCGACACGGGAACTGAAATTATACGGACGTAAAATAGAGCCTCTTTGTCAGCAAATCTGCCAGGAGCAAAGGTGATTGACTGGTGTTAATATGCAGGGCCACACCCTGAACTGCATGCAAGGCCACGAGCTTTACCTCTACTGGGCCCTGAAGAGAGACACGTCTGTTCGGGATTCTGCAACCTCACTTCGCTAGTTTTTAACATGCATTGCAGCCAAACAACACAGCTTACTGAATGATTGAGTTAATGAATTAAATATTTGTCAGTTTCCTTCTCCAAATAGTTGTTTATTTATGAACTCCTTCAAGATTTTAAATGATGTTCCACCCTGAATGTGACCCTGCTAGAAGCACGACTACGGTACCACGACACGAAGTGGAGAAAGTGTTCTTGCAATTTGCCTGCACAGCAGAAACTGCTCCAAGGCCGTTATGTAACTCCACACCGCACGTTGTTGCGGCGGCTATTTACGGATGCATCAGAGAAATAAAAGTAATCTACCTAATCTCATCTATCTCACCTGTCTATGCTGGAAATATATATTTTGTGCGTCTGATTTTATTCAAATTGTATGCAGTCACCATCAAACTTGTGTTTCAGTAGTCTGACAATAGCAGCAGCATTTAACTTTGATGAAATCCATAAGGGCACAAAGCATTAAAGTTGCACCAGACAACATCATTGCATAAACTGTGGGTCACAATGGTTATTTTGTGGCGGACTCCCAATGAGAAGAGCAGTCTAATGAGCCTGCGTCCCCAGGGTGGGTCTACAGTTTCAGTGTGGACTTTGTGAGAGAACACGTATCTTTTAATGGGCCCGGGTTCCTGGGGTGACATGCCACAGTAACTTCACTCAACATGGATTCCTGATGAAGATAAAAGCTTTAAAGAATCCCCACGTGAAACAAGAATGACAATTCTGTCCACAGAAAAATGTCTCCCAAAAAGAATTACATTCAATTATTCAATATCTTATGTAACTTCAAACTAGGAACAGCTATAACTAGGCTGCACAGCCCGCAGGATGTTTGTTGGATTACAGCTTGTTTATTCTTTAGTTTAAAGTTCACAACATGAACAGTGTATAAACTCCACTCGCATCATAAAAATATGTGTTGTGCAGTCAAGCGGAGGACGTATGTACCAACCAATTATCACAACATGTTATCATTCACAGGGTTATAAAGATTGGCACCATATTTTCTTAGATAGCACTTTTAAAGAGTTTTGAGTCAAGACACTGACATGACTTTCCATGGGCTGTGCCGAGCCGTGATGCGCCTCTGTGGGCCTACTGTGATTGCAGCAGTTACCCTGTGATCCCCTTATCTGTGTCCTCAGAGTATAAACTGAGTTTTGAAAGTCTGTCTGTGATCATCACTCAGGGTTTCTATGGTTTCACTGTTGTGTTACTGTTTGTATATCAGCATTGCTTTTACTGCCTTCAGCCATATTGGAGCTGATTTATTCTTTCCTTTTGTTGCTGCATCACATTCAAATATTTTCAGTGAAAAATCAGCTTGATGCTTTTATTGTGAAGGAGTTAAAATGCAATGTGTTTGTCACCTGTTTAGCAGAGCTTCATTAGCGGGACTATTCTCGCCAGCTATGGACATATCCTATATGGATCGGTTATAAATATTACAGGGAGGAATAGTACAAACAGAAACCGCTCCAAAGACTTACAACCATACATCGCATCTTATTTATTTAACAAAAGTAGAAATAAATAATAACATTGTGGTTAAGGGGAGACACTACGGTTAAATAGGGTAAACAAGTATTAGATACCACCATGAACCCTCCCTAACTGATAACTTACATTAAGTCTTTTTTATGGTCACACCTTTTCACTAAATGTTTAGGTTTAAATATTCAAATGAGGCTTTATCTTATTAAATATATTTAGATTTTATAAATCAGGCTGTGAATGATGCAAACCCTCCCTTCAGAATATAGAGAGGAATGAAAGTGGCTCAGAGTATGAGGCCTTTTAAGATTTGTATTTAGATTTATTTAAATAAGAGACATTTTGCAAGACACTACAGCAGAATAAGGGCAAATAAATAACTAATAGATATCACCATGAAACTTCCCCAGTTCATTGACAATATTCTCTGAAATGTTATGTTAATATATGCAAATGAGGCTTTATCTAACGCTAACTTTTAGGGAATTTAGGAAAAATCTACAGATGCAAATAGACAACATTAGGAAACAATCCCCTGGATGTTACTGACCACTGACATCTAACATTAGCTTAGCTCCATTGACTGCACACAGCACAGGAGAAGTCCCGTCCTCGGAGTGAACTGTGAAGCTCACACATCTAACTCTGAACTAACCAGGTAATTACTGACTGAAGGCTTACCAATAATTAATTCTAGCAAGACTAGTGGCTCGCTAAGAATTAAGAAGACACATTAAAGACTTTTTAATTACCTGCAGGCACCTACTGTATCTTCTCCTGAGGTAGCAGCTAGCCTCCCCCAACATCACCCATCCCTGTGGCAAGCTAACAGGCCCAGCAGAAATCTGTTCTCAGAATGCACAGAGATGAAATGAATCTTATGCCTCCCTTAAACTCTCCAAGCCCCCAAAATATGTGCGGGACCAGTAACTCCAAAGTAATTTCTGCATTTCAAGTAGTGATCTCTAATACCTTGTGGCCCAACATTGCTAATAAATTAAGTGTTGTGGCTCTCTGATAGATAATTCATAGCTAAGGAACACTAGAAACTGTAACTTCTACAGCTAAACATCTAGTTACAAGAGTATGTCATTAAACAATACTTCATTATCTTCTATTCTTAGAAAAGTGGATATAGTATCACGTCTCTGTTTACCCAGGAGCCTGTGTTGTTTGTGTGGAAAACTTTTTGATTCCAGTCATTAAACAGTAAAATCTGCCCACCTGTAACACACGCACACAAACACACAAAGCTCTCACTCACACATGCACACGGTCCATTAGCTGCAATTAGCTAACACCATTAGCTCCTGTGTTTTCACATTGCATTGTATGGGATATCAGATACGAAATGCATTCGCCAATCTACGCAGCACACAGCAGAGCCACACACACACACACATGTGTAGTGCGGAACATGTCAGACCCTCTTGGAATAAAATCTCTGAAGCTTGTTCAGTGTGTATAGCTGCATAGATGTAAAACTGCCGAGCATAACAAACAATATGCTTGTGTGTGTATGTGTGTGTGTGTGTGTGTGTGTGTGTGTGTGTGTGTAACGGTTGACTGGGTCCATGGATAGAGCCCATTGCCAGCCAGCCAGCAAGTCACTCTTCTGAATTATTGAAACAGGTCAGTAAGCAGGAGGAGAACATTGTGTGTGTGTGTGTGTGTTTGCAATTGTCTGTCTGTGTACAACACTGCACTGCAGATTCACAGCTTATTCTTCCTGTTCTATCCAGGACTGTATAGAGGGAATTAATGGCTGCGCCTTTTATTCATTTCAAAGCCTATAAATAGAAAACAGGAGCAATGTCAAGAAGATATTTGTACTATTGACTTATATTTTGTAAAGTGTAAAATACTGCAAATAGTGGATTAGGTGTGTTTGAAACAGCCTGGGCTTTTTGTCAATCCAGAGTTCCTTAAGAGAACTATAAAGGAGCCTGTAATGCACTGATTCATATTTGGCAATATGTTCATATTTAATAGTTTTTCAAAGGTCCTCTGAGTTTGCAAGAAGCTTCAGTTGTGTTGTTTTCTTTCCTTTAACCAAACGGGGGCTAGAATACACAGTGCAGCAGAATTATACCGAGGGTGACCAGTGTTGCTAGATAAATATAAAGACGGCAGGCAGAGCTTCTGATCTTAACTGCTGTGATGTCTCACGCAGCAGCGGAACAGATGCATGAACTAGAAAAGAAAAATAATAATGTTCTTAATACCAGATGTTATCTTTAGATTTGTGTTTGGATGCACTCAGGTATCATATAAAACAACAATGCTCTGCAATGTTTATATATGTTTTTCTTAATTCGGTTGGAAAATAATATATACAGTTAGCAAGTAAACTGACATCTGATGCATTTGATATATTAACAGCGACACTATAAAAAGATGTGAAGCATTTAACAAATGTGCTAACATGAAGAGAATTAGCCGTTCAGAGGGTATTTTGACCCGGGCTTAGTACGTCACATGAAATCTGGACATTTTTGTAATCTGTTTCTGGATAATTATTATCATATGTGCTGACAATTTCATGCATCTGTCTTAGTTATGCATACACAGACACAGTCATCACAGTGCAGCAGTCTGTACAGTGAATGTTGCCATACCTCACTATCTTTGTAAAAGCTAAATATTGTTAGTTCTAACTTCAACATGAATGAATGATTGCAGGATTCCTCTGAAGAAGCCATTGCATGCTGGTGAAGATAAAAGCCAAGCTGTTATTGTGGAATTTCATCCAACTAAATAAATGTTGACGCTTATGGGGCAGAACTTGCATCATTCAAATGAAGTGTCTTTGTTGTCTAAAGGCAATTGCACTTTTACTACACTTGGCCTGGAAGCCATTATTTTATTATCACCATTTGCACCTATATTCTTTGCTGCTGCAGTGACAATAAAGATCGCACTGACTCAGCTTATCTTTAAAAGGCACTGTGCTATCTCCGCAGATCAAGACAAAAAATGTAATGCAGGTATGAATATGTGAATATACAGTGAACTGGAAGATGAGTAAGTCTAAGTGGTGCAGCGGCATGATGCTCCCACACATTAACTCATGCAGTCACTCCGACACAGCACAGAGCTTCACAGAGAGCACTTTCCTGTACAACACCGGGGTGTGGTCAATCAGCGGTGTGGCTGAATAACAATACTGACTTTTTAGTGAGCGCATGTGGGTGTAGCAGCGCTCCAAGCTTCGCACAACTTTCAGCAGCTGTGCAACTGGATTTAATGCAAACACTCCACATCATCCTCTCCGAACAAACACACATCAAAAACACTGACAGCAGTATTAAGACAACACAACAAACACCAGCTGTGGCGATGTTCAAATGCAGCACAGTTACCCAGAGACGGGCTCGCTGCTCATTTACATATTGTCAGACTACACAAGTGTGAACACACATAACAGCAGTTGTGCACTAACTTGGACTTGGCAACAGTTGATGCCATCTCTACCTTAAAAATGTTATTTACAGCACACTCATTCACCAGCTGCGGTAACCATGGAGCCACCATTATATCAATCAATGTTTGCTACACTTTCTATGATGCCGGTGTCTGCTTAAAGGACAGTATAACTCTAGTCATAAATATTATAATCCTTCATAACAATCATCGTAACACATTATAAAGCATTCAATAATGATCATCGATCAGGTCAAGTATCATAATGCTTCAGAAATCTTTTCGTATTATAATTCTGAAAGTTGTAATACATTATAATCTTTTTACAATGCAATATAATCAGCGTTATAATGTATAATAACGTGATTATACGTGACTCTGAGTGGTCAAATCTATGCTGTACAGGCAGATATAATACATTGAAGCTGCTTTTAAGTCACTATAAATGTTAAGTAAAGAGAAAAAAATATAATTAAATCAAAAATGGCGATTATGAAGTATTATAATACATTATAATAAGTATTACTGTTATAAAGCATTATAATTATTTATGAATGCTTATAACTATGATTATACAGGGCTATAAGAAGATGCTTTTAAGCGACAACTGATTATGTTGTGTTGTTGACTGCAGTTAAATGCAGGTAACTTTACTTGATCGGTACTTCTAACAGGTCATGTTTGGGGTTAACACGGTTTTCTAGTGGACAAAAGTCCAACGTCTTTCATAAATGAATGATGAACCGATATTCGATTGTTAATGCGGCCTACTATCGGTAAAATAAATTGCTTCAAAATGTCCTCCCTTGCATTTTCATTTGATAAATGACTCCAACAAGAGACCAATACATTGAAGACATAGCCTTAATTAAAAATGAAAAGACCCCCCAGGTGAAAATGCAGTTTTTACGGGACTCTTTCAATCCTCCATATTGTGTGTACTTTTTTTGAATGTTGGAAAAAGGACGTTAGGGTTTGTTGTTTTTTTCCTGACACTCATCTCCAATGAGGAAAAAACGAGAGGAAATAAAGAGGGACATTGACATCTGAGAGTTATTTCCCATCATTCCCAGCCTCACATCATTTTTATATCCCATAGCTCTGTAAAGAAAATGTAAACACCAGATGACAGAATACTGTGTAAGTGTGTGTGTGTGTGTGTTGTGGGGGTCTCTCCATCTGAAACATCTTTCATCTCTGGATTTGTCATTCTTTTGCACCTCATCACTCCATCTCAGTGACTGCTGCCCACTCCTCCTCTCTCGGTCTCTCTCTCCTCCTCTCCGTCTATCCATCCATCTCTGCCCACCCAACTCCCTCTCCCTTTCCATCATCCCTCAGTGCCTTGGGCTCTATCCACCCCCTTAGCTGCGCCGTCAAGGTGAAAAGCCAAAGTGTGTTGGAGGAAGATCAAACCCCTCTTTGTGTTGCATGTGTCAAGATTTAAAACCGCAGTAAGCATCTAACTACATACGTAGCATTTGGGCTCTCGTCAACTTTACTTGTCAATTATATTTTATGTTACCGCTTTTATAATGTTACAACACATTTGTACTCATGGAGTTATAGCATTTAGATAGATGTTCTAGATCTAAAAGTATTATCAAGCCGGTCAGTAAATTCATCCAGCTTGTCATTTAGTTTTCAACAAAGAGGAATGAATGTGGGCGATGAACAAGATAAAGGGAGAGAGGTAAACACAGAAGGAGTGCATGCATGAAAAGACATCTCTGCTGTCTCTCTGTCTCTCTGTCTAACAAATATAACACACAAATCCACAAAGGAAAGCTGGGCGAAGGAATGAGATGAAGGGAAATTAAAACATCATCTTTATACCGGAGTGTCGAAAAGTAAGTACAGAGTAGTTCAGTGAAGGTGAGGAAAACTGGTTAAAAAACGATGGAACATGTGAACGTTTTAATGTATTCATGTTGTATCTTTTTAGGCATCTTTATAGACCCTATAAAATAACTTACACATTTTTTTTTACAGAAACTGCATTTTACTTTGGGTTGATTTTAGGAAGATAATGCAATCATATAAGTATATTATATGTAAATATACTGTTACTCTCTTTTGCTTTGTGTCATCATAATGACATTTATATTGAAACAAATATCTTCTTTTAATATATATATATATATATATATATATATATATATATATATATATATATATGAATATGCGCCACGATGCAGGTTTCCTAAGCCAAAGTGCAGTGACTGCAGCCTGAGCAGCAATATAAGCACACAGTCAGTTCGTACAGTGGAGTTGTTAACAGAAATGATACATACAGTATATATTTAGAGCTTCATTCACAACGTTGACGTTCAAATTATAAATCAACATTTGATTGCTGTGCAGCATCTTCTTCTTTTTTTTCTATGTTCTATTCATTGTGTTTAAATGTAATTTCCAAAATTCCCAACATAATTGTATCTAACCGAATATTCCGTTTCAACCCATATTTGTTGGCGTTGAGAAAAACAAAATGTTCACTTCGGTGAAAAACCTGTTTGCTCTCCTGCTTTCCTTACAAAGGGAGGGACGCTCCTGTATTTACAGGGTCTAACTGTCTAACCACAATAACGACAAATCTTTTTAATTTTATTTAGTTTGATTCAAAGCTTTATTTAAAAGCCTCAATAGAAGCTTTGCATGGAAAATGGGACATTTGGTAAAGCCCTAGTTAAATTGAATAGAAATGTGTATACAGTAAGACAGATGTTAACATCCGGATCAGGACTTAACTCAGTTTTGAGCGAATATGTAGTCCAGTACCTGCCTTAAGCTTGAGGCTTTGTATAGCAGGGTACATATACATGATCTTATGTTGAGCAGAGGATTGCTCCAGTCTACCAGCAGACAAATAATCTCAGAGCCGCCAGCGTCCCTTTAAGCACATAATCCTACATTATATTCCTGATGAGAAGCAATGGTCAGCGAGGTTATCCGCTAACTGGAGATTCACAGCTATGTTGAGAACTTCTCAGAGACTTATCACTGGCAGTGGCAGGCACCGCACTCAGCTACACAACCAACAAGGGTCACCAAGCCAGTATTTGACCTTTCCACAAATAGCTCCATAAAACAACACACAGAGAATGTAAGAATGTAACGAAAGTGAGCACCCAGCGCTTTAAAACTTTTGCATCACTCCTTCACAGATGCACATTCAGCACCGACACACAGTAAAGTTGCAGGGCTTTCTCCAAAATCCCATTGCAAGCGACTTAGCTTCAGCCCCGTTCACACCAACAGAGGCTGCAAATAAAGACACAAAGCAAAAGGCCACCCTGCCTTTCACAGTTGTATTGAAAAACCAATGGACAACCTGGAATATATTCCATTTGAAGTACTTTTGAAGTCAGAACCCTCTGAAACACATGTTGATGTTTTCGCTTTGCTTGTACTGAATGCGTACACACTGAGGAGGAACACGAAGGGCCATTGATGAAAGTCAAGAACGCAAAGTTCATGCCGCTTGTTTTTCTCTGTTTGTCTCTCCACTTCCACACACACCCCACGTTCTTGACCCACAGTGGTGGAAAAAGTATTCACATATTTACTTAAGTAAAAGCAGTAATACCACAGTCTAAAAGTCCTGAGATCAAAATGCTACTTCAGTAAAAGCACAGACAAAATGTACTCAAAGTATTAAAAGTGTTGCATTGTTATAGAAATATTATATTGTATAATATTATTTATATGTATGTATATACTGTGTATATATACTGTATATATATATCATATAACACATCTTGTTATTTATGTAAAGTAACTAGCAACTCCAAGTGTCAAATAAATGTAGTGCAGTAAAAAGTACAGTATTTGTGTGGAGTACGGGTATAATGTGGCAGAGAATGGAAATACTCAAGTAAAGTAAAAGTACCTTAAAATGATAGTTAGGGACAGTACTTGAGTAAATGTACTTACTTACATTCCACCACTGCCCACGAGCAAGACATTCTATTTTATTTGTATTTGTTCCCTCGATTTGCAGGATGCGTTGCTTGTTCTTCACAAAGATACAAATACACATATTATACTCAGAAAGTACAGCCCTGTTCCTGCTGTGTCTCTTTGTGTCTCACGTGTTGGACAGTCAGTAGACGCTCGTCCCTTTGAATGATTGTGAGTTCAGTATCTCACTGACTCCTTCCTCATTACAGGCAGGTTCAAGGATTGTGATTATTGGATCAGGGCAGAGTTCAGCCTTTAATATTTGGTGGGAGCATATTATTAACATAACCCAAAGCTGTTGCTAAGTAACTGGTAAATCACTGGTAGAAAACTTCTCCGTATCCATACCATCTATCAGGTTTTTACTGCATATATACTGCCTATTACGCTGGAGTTATGCGTTAGGCAGGTAATGTCAATCGTATTCAAAATGATATCTTGGAATTCTGTTGAATTAGTGATTGAGCTCAGATTTATCTTTATTTTATTAGTTTATCTGGCTGCTAAAGAGAAATTGTGTCACGTTGGAGGATTTTTAATCTTGATGCGAATGCAAAACAACACAACTTCTCCTGTTTCAAATGCTCCATGAGAGTATTTTGTTAGTATTATATTTTCTGACAGAGACGTATTAGAGATGCACAAAGTGACTACAGTAATCTGTGTAAAGGTGGTGGATTATTGATCAATAACTGTGTTTCTTGGCCGAGCGCGGAGACGTCTGGATTTCAAAAGTCATCCTTCAATACATATCCACTGTTTCGGAACAATAACCTCCCACTCAGCAGACTCTCCACATCCCTGCTTCTCTGCTTTAATTATCTCCCTCGCTTTAAAACCTTCTCATACCAGACAGAACTATCTGCGTGAATCATATGTTTCATAGTTGCTGTGAAATTTCCATATGCAGAAAGAGGGGCTTTATCAATAAAAATTCTCTGATATACATCTGAGTTGGCAACAAGGAGCCGACAAACGTGCAAACGGCGTCTCAGAGAAGAAGTCAGCACCTCTGAGGGAGCGAGGCGCTGACACAAAAGGAGTGAGATCTGTCTGACAGCAGAGTGAAAGTGCAAAGTGCTTGTGCGTCGTGGAGAAAGGTGTTTGCTAACAAATATTTTCTTCTATTAATCTGTCAATAATTTGTCCGGTTAATCGACTACCAGTCCAAAGCTGCATAGGAGGATGCAGGATATGCAACACTAAAAAGCAGTAAGCTCTGAAGTTTGAGAAGCTGTAGCGTAGCAATGTTGTCCCTTTTTAAATGGCGTAAATTATTAAACTATCATCAAAATATTAGCAAACCTCATGTTCTGTCCTTCCACTAATCTTTTAATTGATTTATAATTTTAGCTCTAAATGGATCTACCATATGTTATCCCATTCACCTGCATTATACAGTTAGGGCTGGAGGATATGGCCAAATATGTTATCAGATTTATGTTTTTTTATATTGATCGATGCCGATAATGATCATAAAATATATTTATTAATAACAATAATAATAATGCTCAATTTACAGTTTTAGGAGTATTCTCTTCAGGACAGAACCCTAAAGAAATTAGAATGTTAATTCTGGTTTATAATATCAAATGATTAACCATCAGAAGGGGTTGGGTCGTTGAGGGTTGAATCCATATGTTCAGTTCGTACGACACTTCTTGTTGGCTGTCTTTCTGCTGCGCACTACTTTTGAGCACCAGAGACTTACGCCAGCCAAACTTCTGGTTTAGCCCGACGCTAATTTGAATGGGGATACAATTATTCAATCGTGGGGCTCTTCTAGAATTTCCAAATGTTCTCGGACTAAATTGCTAAAATTCTGTTCGTAGAACGTTTTGGAAGCCTGACAGTAGATTAAAATTCACAGCGGAGAATTCTACACGGAGCCGGTGACGTATCAGCTGTTTATTGAAGATTTTATCTTAAACCTTTTTGAGATAGTTGTATTGCCCAACACTATATAGAGTAATTTAATAGCTGACTTTAAAAACCTCGAGCACAACAGCAAACAGGAATCAGGGTTAGTGTTAAATGACTTCACACTGCCGCAATCATCAGACTAGAGCTGAAAACATTTGTCAATTAATTAATTAGTCCATCATGGAAAAGTAATCCGCAACTATTAATCGTTTCAATAATTTTTCAAATAAAATAGTGGTTAAAAGCTCAATTGTTTTCTGATTCAAGCCACGGTTGTAATCCTTAATTGAACCGGGGTTTGTTTCTCAAAAAGTGATTTCCAAGCACTGCTTGCACACGCACAAATGATTGTCACAAACGGTGCTCGTCCTACAGGACTCTTGCAGCTTCGTGCATCAGTTACAAGAATGTAAAACAAAAGGTTTACATTAGACTCACATCAGCAAATATCTCTTTCTGAGAAATTACTCCACACTTTGAAGCATGGATGAATCATGTCTATCATGTGGCAGATTGCCACTGATAAAGTTTACGTCAGGATCATGAATCGTGGCTGCGCCTGCTGCCCTGGTCCTGCTGGACACCAGGAAGACTTTTTGACATTTTCCTGGATTCATCCAAACTTTCTCTTTTCCAACACAATATAATTTCTGTCAAATGTTGTATTTGTACTATATTGTTTATCCTGTACACACGACATCTATTGCACGTCTGTCCATCCTGGGAGAGGGATCCCTCCTCAGTTGCTCTCCCTGAGGTTTCTTCCATTTCTCCCCCTTTAATTATGGGGTTTCTTTTAGGAAGTTTTCCCTTGAGCGATGCGAGGGTCTAAGGACAGAGGATGTCGTAACCTGTACAGTCTGTAAAGCACACTGAGACAAATGTATCATTTGTGATATTGGGCTATATAAATACATTTGATTTGATTTGATTTGATTTGATGAATCAATTTTAGGCTGTCACAACCACTGGTAGTGAATTTAGCAGTAATCCAGACTCTGGAGAGGTTATCCTGACAGGAACATCCCCTTCTTTGAAACCTCACAGCTGTTTAGTGTTTTCATCATTCAGTTCACTCACTAAGTCAACACAGGCTTAATCTCCTGCCATGAAAGAAAGTTTTATCCATTTATTTAATTTAATCTTATTTATTCCATTAGGTGTTTATGCCATTTTGATTTAATGAAACAGGTGGTCCAGGGATGCGTAAATGTAATCAACTCACAATAATACTGTTATTTGTTCCAGACTGTTAAATCCATCGAGCTGCATTTGGGTGATATGTCAAGATGAATACATTTTCACAGGCCGGCCAAGCAGATGGTTTGTTGAAAACAAAAAAAGCAGACAAAAATAAGAACAGCGGCGTTAGGTACATATAGATTGCAATATTTACAACAGTTTACAGATGTTTGCAAAGGGAGAGAAAAAAAGAGTAGAGCATTTTTCTGCTTTGCCTAAATGATACCAGACACATAGTTGGTCCTTACACGAAATTGGTTTCCACATACTAGAACTATGGATCAACTGCACTTCGATCAAGGCCACTGAAAACTCGCTATTCTGATTGGCTGACAGGTGAATGGATCCAGTATTTATCTGTAGGTAGCCACAGCAACACGGACACTTGGATACGATAAATTAAATATAAAATTAAACAAATAAACAACTGTTTCAGCCACGCTGATTTAAAGCAGCAGAAATGACGGAAAATATAACATAAAATATATTTTAAGATTGACCACAGTAAACTTGAATAGAATCACCCTCCTCTATATCTACAGTATATATATATATGAATACACGTTTCTGTATTTTTTCTTAGTCACTTGGCATAACGTCTGTAGATGTTATATAATGGAATTGTCCCACCTGTAATAGTCCTTGCACTGTTCCACACTTCACAGAGACTCACCTTATGTCAACACTAATTAGACTAATGAGAATTTTATTCTGTTTGCCAAAACACTGTCAAACTACTTCAAAACCGAGTGTCTCAACTAGGAAATAATAAAGCAAGAAAACTAAATAGGGGTATTTGGGGATATTTCTAAGAGGGCAAGGCAATATTCATAATTAACACCTCAGGACAAACAACTTTGATGTGAAAACATCGTAGTTTTGTTCGGAACAACAACGCTCATGATTGTTCATTTCTAGGTGATCTGATATCTCTGGTCCCAGCTACTGAGACCGCGCTGGATGTCACCCAAAATCATTTCTGCAGACCTCAGTGGAACTGCAAATAGATGTAGAAGAAAGAGTGAGAAGCCGGTCCGCCACAAAGACACAAATGCCTTTGATCTGCAGCCCCATGAAACTGGCCAGCCTACACACACGTGTGTGCGTGTGCGCGTACGACTGTGTGCATAATTATGTATCCCTCAACAAAATGTCAGTGGACTTCAAAGTACATCAGACAAGTACACAGACACACACAGACACACACAGACACACACACTGCAGATCCCATTATTTTGAAAAATAGGCCAGAATATATATTCTGCAGCGGTGTGTTTTGCTGTGTGTGCGTGTGTGTATATGTGTGTGTGTGTGTGTGTGTGTGTGTGTGTGTGTGTGTGAGTGTGTGTGTGTGTGTGTGTGTGTATCTGGGACAGAAGTAGTGTATGTATTCCAGCCAAGTTAGCATCCATGACCAAAGAGCAAAATAACTTTTCAAGGACGGTAAATGCAGGAACATGGGAGAGATATAAATAAGATGAAAAGTAGACACACACCACACACACACACACACACACACACACACACACACACACACACACACACACACACACAGTAATGTAGCAAAAATGGTCCCAAGCTTTAGTTACTAATGCCAATGTACAAATTGCAAAGAATGCTTTCAAACCAAATATTTCATCTTAATCATTGAAGCCTAACCTGAGACAAACCACGAAGACGGTTTCCTCCAGACTTGACAGTCAGAAAGAAGCACACACTCTGCAAATAAAAGTGAGTAAACTCACAAGAACAGCTTTTACGTTTTGTCGACTCACGTCTCATGGTCTCTTACGGTGACAATAAAGTGCTTCATTTTGCATCACGTCTCACTGAGGTTACCATGGCACCAGCAGAACACTCAATAAACTAATAAATAAATAACGGAGGCCGCCGTAAAGTGAGCTAACCGGTAACACATATCCTGTCAATAGACCATTTGAGAAAATGTAGAAATGAATGCAGGATGAGAAGGACACAGGTAGTAGAAGAGGGAGGGGTGAGTCAGCCTATGACCAATAACCAATCCGGGGTTTCATTCAGGCAATGAAGCAGTTACTGCTTCGGACGTCATATGTCACGTGATTTGAAGCAGTGGTTCTATGGAATTGTAGTTCAGGGTTTGAAGCCCGTATTGAAGCTTAAGTATCACACTGCCATCACTAGTTGACCGTACCGATACAAATGCAACCTGAAATATTCTCATGACAAGGTAGAGCGGATTTAGTGTTTTATATAGTCCCACTCTTAGTTCTTGATTAAGCTAAATACAAATAACATAATATGTGTATTGAATTTCCAGAACCCCCAACATGTTTAAAGGTGTACATTTAAACTGAATGTTGAGTGGCTTTAGCCAATTTTGGATATTGGTCCATACACTTGAAATAATAATCTTATTGAAAACGACGGGCAGTGATCTTTCGGAACAGCTGAGCTATTCTGCAACAAGCTCAGTCCTACTTTGTCTGATCAGTTGACCAACACAAGTCATGTTCCTGATCAGCTCAGTCATAATGTGCCGTCTTTACTAAAGTCTCTATTCATTTGTGTTGTTGTTACTTAATTGTTTTGGCAAAATGACCATTTATTCAGAAGACAATATTCTTCCTGATGCGGTCATATTTCATAATGATAATTAAAAGGTTTTTTAAAATAAATTAAAAAACAGGCCACACACACACACACACACACACACACAGACACACACACACACACACACACACACAGCCTAATGGAAACAACAGTGTAAGTAATGTGCTTTTGATTGCTGATGTGATCCAACAGCTGAGCAGTCCATTCCTCAGTTGCTTTCATTTTAACTCAATTATGTGATTCATAAGCAGAGTTATTAGGCATTAGTTAGAAAATGCTGGTAAATGCTTGACTATACGGCCAAAATCCATTCCAAACATTTGAGACGTGTATCAATACTCATAAGTCTCATTAGCAGTTAAAGTGCTTCTGCTTTTTTACAAACATTTGCATCTCGCCTGATAAACCAGGGGGCCGCATACATATTAAGATACTTGGAGGGAAAAATACACCCCAGAATTTGCTCATTTAGTCATAATCATCTCGAAAAATTGGATTGAGATTTGTGAACATGTGTGTGAAGAGGGGATCAACTTGTTTATGTTTACTAGCAGGAGCTGGAGTTAGCAGCAGCTTATGGAAGTTGTGCTTTAGGTGGAATATGTTTACGGTCCTATAGTGTGAAAGCAGTGGCCTGTTCAGCCTGAGTGGGTGGCCTCTAAACTAATTAACATCCATATGTAACTCGTATGTTTATTATGCTATATCAACTGCAAGCCTGTGGGGAAACACAAACAGTGTGGCTATACATTAGTTCTAAGTCACTGCATCTCTGCAAAGAGATTGAACTAAATGAGTTGCATACAAGTGACTCATTATATCTTAATATACACAATATCACAATATCCAAGTATTGCAACGACAATTTAAATAAACCGATATATTGTGCAGTTCTACGTGAAACGGGTATTGAATACACAACATACTGTGTACAAAGCAGTAAAGAGTAGAATTTGGTTCACTGCACATGTTTTCAGTATGGCTGCCCCGGTGGATCTGAACCCACTGAACTGGCAGTGTATGAGCTCTGATCTGCTCCTTCAGCTGTATACAGTATGTTTATTTATATAGTGTGCACACACACACACACACACACACACATGTGAAGTTAGTAATTTCATATTCATGTATATAATTCATGTGTCCAGAGAATGTGCAGAATTGCTGAAGTTACATATAAAAGGAGCTGCATTATATAAACGCTTGAACATGCTCGCTGGTGCATCATATGTGCCTCTTTTGAATATGATACACTTTATGAAGAAGAGATACTCCCTGTCTTCTAAGCTTCATCTCACACTCTTGTGTGACACCAGCTGCTAAAGCTTTCTACCTATCCTCTTGCATAATACTCCAGCATTAAACTGCTTTAAATGTCGATTGTTCGCATAAATAAATATTTTTTTCTTCTGACCTGTGACCCACCTTTAAACCCCCCATCATGCCTTTCATAAACCTCAGTATGACACATTCTCTGAGAGATTACTCTTTAAGCCATGTGCTAAATTGCATAATAATGCATGCCCACACTACCTATATGTGTATTATATAAGATCATGATTGAAACACCCACCATCTGGTTACCATGACGTTAGTGGCCCTCGATATGAATAATAGCCAACCTTTTTTTTTTTACCCAAGCTGCTGCACGCAACCAAACACACTTTCTCCCTTTACACACGGCACGGTGCGTGAGCCAGTAAAATAAAACATTGCAAAATCACACTTTACCTCCTGAATTCAAATCAAATCAAATCAAATGTATTTATATAGCCCAATATCACAAATTATACATTTGTCTCAGTGTGTTTTACAGACTGTACAGGTTACGACACTCTCTGTCCTTAGACCCTCGCATCACACAAGGAAAAACTTCCTAAAAGAAACCCCATAATTAAAGGGGGAAAAATGGAAGAAACCTCAGGGAGAGACTGACTTTGTACCATGTTGTTTATCCTGTACACACGACATCTATTGCACGTCTGTCCGTCCCTCTCCCAGGACGGACAGACGTGCAATAGATGTCGTGTGTACAGGATAAACAACATGGTACAAATACAACATTTGACAGAAATGATGTTGTGTTGAAAAAAGAGAAAGTTTGGATGAATCCAGGAAAAAATTTAATGAATTGTGTGTGAAATGCACATAATAGTTTCATGGATTAGTCTTTTAAAAATAAAAAATGACTAGAGCACATGTTTGATCTGACGATGTTAAAAATAAACCCGGAGAAGATGGTATCATCTTTGATATGATATGAGAGTAATAAAGACGCATGAATGTGAAAGCGTCAATAACTAAAATTTTCAAATGAAGAGCGACAACAATTATTCGACCAACGATTAGTTTATTGACAGACAGATAATCGATTAATTGATAAAAATGCTGATTTCAGCGTCTAATACGGAGATTCCCTGCTTTTCTGTTTATATCATATAAAAGTGAAAATTGGGTTTGGGACTGACAAAATAAATCATTTAAAGTGTTGCCTTGGATCTAGGGGGGTCACTATTTTCTGACATTTTATAGACTAAATAATAATCTAGAAAATAATCGGCAGAATAATTGATAATTAAAATGGATTAATCGTTGATCAACACCTCATGGCCATTCCTCATCTTCTCTCTGCTCAATGTGAACATTTATTTAGCATGATTTAAAGAGCCTACGAAATGATATTTCGTCAGTGTTATTGGGCTTGGTATATGATGGAAGTTGCATATCTATTGTGAAATGTGCCATATATATTTTTTAATATTGATGTATTCGTAATAAATCACGATCATAACAGCATAAAAATGACTTCCGCTAACAACAATGGTTCCAATCCAGGTTGGTTGTTCCAAAGGTCAGCATCATAATATACATACATACATACATACATACATACATACATACATACATACATACATACATACATACATACATACATACATTATATATAATGCTTGATTATAATACATCTTTTTTGCAGAGTATGTGACTGAGCTCTTGACTGAGACTCAATGCTTTGTGCCAAGACAATGTTGATGAGGAACCTTTCGAAGTCCCAGCTCCACTCAGCAGTCGGTGGAAGAACCAAACAAGAGGGATGTTGTTGTGCTGTATAGAAGCAGATTCAATCACTGAACTGACATTGTGTTTTGTTATTGACTCTAATAAAGTGCTGATACTTGAACGACGTGTAGTTGTCAGATGGAAACGTAGCACAGATCTTTTGAATGGCACATGATGGCGTTCTGTGGTTCTTACCAAGTATTCCCCAACAAGTCTCACCAGCTGGCGGTATGCCACATAGTGATACATTCTGTAAAATACAAGATAATACATACACAATAAGACATGTTGTCTGTCCCTCTTCGAATACCTTTGGTAGGCTGTCTGCAACACCCAAACATCCAGACACTTTGATTTGAATCCTGGGTGATCTGTTATGCAGGTTGTGTTTGCACCATGTCCCTCATATTCATTGAATTCCTCCATGACATCCTTTGCTTGGCAGCAGCTCTTCAATTGCTTCCATAATTGTACAGTTTTCACATGTACACCTAATTATACATTATTAATTATATAAGGAAGAGTGGTAAGGACATGTACACAATATGCAATATCCAGAGAAAAGGCCAATATTAACGTCATCTTAATGTCATGCTATTTATATGCCTGTGTTTGACAACAGGCTCGTAAGCAGCTCATAAGCCTGTTATGGTCGTACGGAGGTCGGATCTACCTAGTAGCAACTTGTTACACGTTTCACGTAAGTCGTAACTTCCATGAACATCTGGTAAGTGTTCCGGCTACTATAGGCAGCCTTGAGACGGTCAGTATTCAGACTATACTTTATAAACCAGCGCTGTCCTCCGGTCTGTTTGTTAGCTAATAGCTAATGCTTTATATACAGCTCGTAATATATGACGTTTGACATCAGACACAACGATAGAACCTCAACTGCAGAAACTTCGAGAAAGAATCAAGTTATCAAGTTATCAAGCTTTACAGAAGTCGATGTGTCCAAGTAGAGAAATAATTGAATATTTAGCGATCGAGAAATTAGTCGGTTCATAACAATTCAAGGAAACCAAGCTATGGACTCGATATAGGATAGCTTGCGATCTATTTCCGATCGAGGATAATGTTACGTTTTATTATGATGTATTCGCTATTTATTGGGAAGTTCTATGAACTATAGTCAAATGTATATACCTGTCTGTGTTCTGTTGTCGCACAGGATCTCCGCCAAATCCAGGATCACAATCACCATCATCCACATGTCCGCTCCCGTCTGTGTCTCCACCTTGAATACTGTGTCTCGAGCTGCTCTGTTTCCACCACGTTAAACTCGCCCACATGATCTAAATCCACGACAGCGGCATCCTCTTCAATAAACTCCTCTTCTTGAAGGTGCAACGAGTCTATTGACGACTCACTGTCACTCGATTCTGTCGAAATATCCGAGCCAGAGTCCGACATCGCCACGTCTGTCGTGCTGTCTGTGTATTCAACTGGTGGACTGTGTTCTACTTGTGACGTCAGAACACGCCGTCGGGTGTTTCCGGTAGCGGCGATGTAAACATCGGTGGTCGACATACTAAATCATGAATTAGTATATATCAGTAGAAATTCATAGTTATCAAATGCTAAAGACCTCATGTCACGTCCTGAATTATAATAATTATTGTGCACCTGACTTGTGGACACTGTTTATGTGGAACGTTTGCGTTTTGGAAAATAACCTCACATGATAATTCATCCACTTGCCATACCTTGATGTTATATGTACCGGTTGTATTGTTTTAATTCTGTTTTAATAATATAATATGTTGTTGGTGACACACCCCAAAGAAAAACAAAGTTTTCTCAAATGTAGTTTTTTTATCTCATACTTTAAGCCAGAAATCTCCATTTGAGTAGCTTTTACATACACCAAACGTTCCAGTTTCATTATCTGTATTCTGAAGGTATTTAAAGAGGGGTTTGCTCATATATCATTCAGAGCCTGATTTATATCACATGTTATTCCTAAAAACGTGGCAAAAATATATATTTTTATGGAGAGATATCCAAAACTCCCTCTGTAAAAACCTTTGCCTGTAACATGTCCACAAAATAAAATAAATACTTTAGAACCTGGCTTAATCCAATGTTCACATTTCTGTTCTGTTAATGTATTCAAATTAGCACATATTTAAAAGGTTAATGCCTCATTTGCATATTTAAGAAAACTTGTAATACAAAACAAATTGTCTAAATGTATGTAATGAACTGGGGAAAATGTATGTGTATTAGTGGAACTGTTTACCTTGTCCACCTATAGTGTGTCACCTTTAGTTCTTAGGAACCAGAATATCTCCTGAACCAATTCACAAACTATATAAACTTTCAAATATATCAGGACGGCACAGAACAGCAAGACATCTTGTTCTGCAGCATATTAGTTTAGGCAGTGCTGGGATTTCTGCCTGTGTCTTTTCAGTATTTCTCCTGTAAGACTTTACTTTTACCAAGCTGGTTGTATTATATTGGGTAAGGCAGAGCTGGGCTGTCTGCCAGACAGTGATGTAATTACATTGTTAACAGTCATTGTGTCAGGCAGTGTGAGCGATACACAGGTCGTAGCCTTTACCTCTCTCACTTTCCGAGATGACATTACACTTGCTCTACCTTGCTCACTCCCTGGTTCCCTCAGTCTGCCGCTGTCAGCGAGGTGGACACTGAAGGCTTGCGAGGGTGACAGTGACTGCGCCTCTGTTTAAAAGGCATTCCACTCGTAACTTTTACTGCTGTCCTCTCTCCGTGTATCTCTTTGTTTTGCTGACATTACGTTTGCCTTTGCATTTTGTCGCTGGTGTCAGTTTGTTTTCCATCTCTGTGATACAAAACTTTCCCAACCTTTCTCTGCATTGTTCTTGTCGGGTGAAAAATTACCTACATTTCCCTCCGGATGAATAAAGTATCTATCTATCTATCTATCTATCTATCTATCTATCTATCTATCTATCTATCTATCTATCTATCTATCTATCTATCTATCTATCTATCTATCTATCTATCTATCTATCTATCTATCTATCTATCTATCTAAGAGAAGTCCTTCCATGTGAAGCTGATGGTTAGCACTACATTTAGTTATCTTATTGTTCTATATGCTTTGTTTCTGGCATTACCATGCAACAGTTACTCCAACCAACATGCTGTAACAAAATACACCTAAGAAATCTCTAGAGGTGACGGGGGCAATATGTAAATGCAGTTTGCCCTCAGTTAATATAACACTAAAACAGAAAGAAATATACCTTTGGAAACATATCTAAAAACAAAGAAAAGTTGAGCGCAGAAAGGGAACAGGGACAGGAAGCAAGCACCACACACTGTACTAGGTCGAACAAATGAAGAAGAATGAAGATATTTTTGGATGAGAACAAGTGTGAGGATGTGTTTCAAGTCAGTATCATGTGTGCAGGAGTTTGTAAGAATCCAATAGGATGGATCAAAGAGAAACTGAAATAAAAGTTAATTGTAAAATCTGGAGACATATGGTATGATCTGGTTTAATCTGGCTAAAGTCCTCGATACGTGCTTTGATGTCATGATATCAGAAATTCAGTAGTCGATACCAATACCAGTGAAATCACACGATTCTCGATACCAATTCCATACCAAGAAAACAATAAATCACATGTACTGGTTAAACAGGTCATAATTCCCTCTCTAATATATATTTTATATTAATGTGAAACATTTTCTTCAAACCTCTGTATTTATTTAAGTGTCTGGCCAAAATGTTAATTTTATGAGACTACATTTGAACACATCATGATAACATTATAATTTACCTTCAACCAGTATAATTTTACTGAATAGAGCTATGGCACCTCACTCCCTCGCCTGCTAACAGCTAACAGCTAACAGCTAACATTAACTTGGTTTCCTTTTGCCAATTTCAACACCGATATGTAACTTCATCACGGAATAAAGAGTGTGCATCCCCTGAACGTGTTGATAGTGAGTTTACTGAATCCCAAACACACTTTCTATCGTCCACAGGACGCCGTTCGCCTCGAGCCCTGACGGTACTACAGGGCACTGCGGTACCTGTGTCAGTGTTTTGATAATTTTAGTATCCACTTTGTTACCGAAGAACTTGTTCTCATGTCATCGCTAGTGCTAACAGTAAATGTCTATAGTTTTCATGAATCCATTTTCTTAATCCTCGCGTTCTTATTTGGGGTCATTGTGGAGCTGGAGCACGTCCCTGAACTTACTCGGCGATAAGTCAGGAAACAAAGCATGAGTCTGGAGAAAATGTATTTAAAGTCCACAAAGTGAGATGCTTACCAAATATTTAGACTCAGGATATTTTTGCCGTTAATGATAGGGGTAAGAAAAGATCAATCATGAAATGTGAAAACAAACCTGGGCTTATTTTAACATCCTTGCATTTAGACAAGAAAATGTCAAATATGGCGGTTAGCCTCAGCAAGGTTATCTCAAGGATTCACAGGTTTAAGACACTGCAACATCCTTTGGAGCACCAGGGTTTTTTTTTTTTATCATTAGGAGTTCGAAATCCCATTTTGGTGTTCTGTAATCATTGCTACACTTTAATGTGATTCTCAAAGTACCTTAAATGAAGGCTGCCTTTCTTTCTTTACGCAGCAGCAAAAATCATACACAAGTGACAGATTGCTTTCATTTTAAAATAGGTCAACTTGTCCCTGTTTTTCTCTCTGAAGCACAAATACTTTTGTCGCCAAAACTCATCATGCTGCTCTCAGTCTTTGTCTGCTTCTGCTTCTAATTTTATGAAGATATTACAGAAACGCTCAGTAAATCTGCTAACCTCTCTGCCTTTTATTATACATTAACACCCAACATAAAAAACATTATTATTACCAATTCTTTCTGGGGAAAGATTGTTGATATTTGAACTTAACACCAACGTCAATCCCCTATTGCAGATGTACCGCCTATCTCGCTTTCACTGCCTATCTCTCAATAAATCCATGGCCTTTGCACTGCTGAGATAGTGTTGTGTGGCTCGCTCCAATTAGCCTTTCAAAAACAACATTTTTACACACAAAGGGAGCATGCACCGTTATCAACAGACATTCAAAGCTTCATTTGAAAACCTCAACAGAAGTCAAATGTATTTTAACAACTGGTTATGGCTTTGTGCCCACAGGACACACACACACACACACACACACACACACACACACACACACACACACACACACACACACACACACACACAAACATCCCAAGCTGCAAACACTCCCCTTCTCTGCCAAAACAATGTCACCTTCTGATGTACTCAAAGTTAAAAACTAAGTAACTGGACCATAACCTTGCGTGTGTGTGTGTGTGTGTGTGTGTGTGTGTGTGTGTGTGTGTGTGTGTGTGTGTGTGTGAGTGTGTGTGTGTAACACAAGTTACAAATGAGCACACAATTACAATTACAAACACACACACCCACATCCACAGTGTGCTTGCACCTGCAGTACATTTTATGGGGATAATAAATTAAGTGAACTACTTCTAATTGAGAGCTCAGTTCATGCACATTACAGTGTACAACTAATTGCTATTTTGTGCAGGCTTTCACGGCTGCACACACACACACAAATGCACACACACACTTCCAGTCCCATTGCACCTTCAAACCCAGTAACACAAAACCAGAGTAAAAGCTCATTTTTAACTATGCTGTGTAAAAATCATGCATCATGATTGCATGTAATTAAATAATCACTTGACAATAACTTCAATAATTACGTCTGAATGTACAAAAATAAGCTAGTGCGAACTCACACAGCACCCTTTCTATTTCTCAGAAATATTCTCCTTTTCTCAACAAAGAGTTCCCAGTCTATCTTTGTCAGTGTGCAGATTCTTAACTAACCACTGTCAGTGTTAATCCATGAGTGCAGCCCCTTGTCGAATAAGCACAAACAGACACACTGGGTTCCTCGCTCTGGCCTTCTCTTTTTTTTCCACAGGGCGAAAAGACAATCACTCATTGCTGACAAGCATTCTCCCACATGGAGAAACATTTATGCACACGCCTACACAATTTTGACACACACAAACATTCACACCCAATCTGGGGAACAGCAGTGGATGTGCAGTTGGAAAACATGTTAACGATCACATCAGGTTGTTTTTGTGTGTGTTTGTTGGAGGATATGGGATGCATTAAGGCAGCGAGTTAAAGAAGTCTGTCTTCAGAATAAAAGGGCCAACATTTGGTGGGCTGCACATGAGGCGATGATGGAGGTTAGAAAACAGTGTGTTCTTTAGGCTGAATTGTATGCATTTAAAATATGTTTTGGTTATTTCTAATATTGGTGTTTCTAGTAAAAGTTCATTTCTTTTTGTCATATCTTTCCTATAAAACAATTGTAATAATATGAGCAGCTTGATATTAGTCTGTTATTGCCTATGTATGACCTCCGATACATCCTTATGTTTAACAGCCACATAAGTTGCTCTACTTTCAGTTAACCTGTTAATCAATACACGTGACCGTTGTTGGACAAAGGACTTAAGAACTATCTGTGGCTGAACATTGGAATTGTTGGATCGTGGTTGCAGTGATGATTAAGATTATGCCACATTTATATTTAAACCTACAATAACTGCAGAACCAAGTTGTGAAGACAACATTGATATCATCATAATTTAAATTCATATGGCAAACAGCAGTTATGGAGCAATATTGTCATTGATTTGGAATCTAATATTCACTCTCTTTTAGCTCTGTTTTCGCTGTCTTTTTAGCTGCATTTTTATTAATACATTTTTATAGAACATTTCAATTATAGACACTTTTTGACATTTGACGGTTAATCTTCAGAATAATGCTAATTATTTGATATATATAGTGTGTGTGTGTGTGTGTGTGTGTGTGTGTGTGTGTGTGTGTGTGTGTGTGTGTGTGTGTGTGTCTCTTCAGTCTCAAGGAAGACTGCTCTGCTAAGAAGTGCTAAAAGCTTCTAATGCAACAGTGACAGGTTGTTCAATGTGTGTGTGTGCGCCGCTTCCCTGTAACATACTGTCACGCTGCTGCCTACCAAGCATGCCACATGTCACAACCACTTTCCTCTAGACTCATCACATACAGACCCGAACACATACACGTTCAAACAGTCACTCACACAAAGCTCAAAAATCACGTCAGCCAAACCATTTTTATATAATTCCACACAAAGACAGAGGTGCACACGCAGTTTGCAATCAGTGATGGATCTGCTGCGACTGATTGATTGCTGAAAGGTCAAATGGAGAAGAGAGGTAGAGACACGCTGGGAAAGTGGGAACAAAACAGTCCCCACTCTCTCTTTCTCTGTCATTACTGGGTGATTATGGTGGTAATGACCCTGTAACTCTACCACCTGTCAACTGTACATACACACCGTGTTATTGAGTTCCTTTCTCTCCATTTATCCTTATCTGTGGGTAGCGTTGACTTAAATCACTACAACTCAAAATAAGGATCAGGGAACACCCAGGGATAAGGACTTTAAACATATTAGAGGATTAAAAAAAGGGGTTGTTTTTACTCTAATAATTTGTGTACCAGGTCTACATTTCTTATACCGAGTTAATTAAAAAAAAGTTAATTGGCAGCACAAATCTACTGTTAAAAAGCCCCAGAGCAATACTTGCTGTGTATAAGTGCTGTGATGATCCTCAAATGGCAGATTAGTGTGTCATTTATTAGAAGTATATGGGAAAGCTCCCAGTATCTGATGGTAGAAATCTGCAGGATGAATGTGTGTAACTGTGACTAAATGTGAGGCACGACTTTGCTGGAAAAGAACACTGAACTCTGCAAACACCTTCTTTTGACAAATGACAAACTAGTTGCAGACCAGTGAGAAAGGAAGGCTGGAAAAAACATGTTACTATTCAGCCGATACTTGGCCCGGTTTGTTTCGTTCATAGTCCACTGGCATCTTGTCTGAAATCTGGCCTCTATTGATGGTATCATAATGGCAGAAAATGTCATGATCCTGGCTTTTAGTTTTTCTGTGAGTCCCATTGTTCCTTGTCGGTTTGTCACCTATGATTCCTGGTGTGGTCGTTCCTTCTGTGTTTAACCCTGCGTTGATCCTGGAGTTCCCTGGAGTTCCCTGGCGTTCCCTCGTGTTCCCTGTCATTCCCTTGTGCCATCCTGGTTTGTCCTGTTTTTTGTTGTCTTGGCCTGCTCCCTCAGTTTTGTTTTATACAATTGTATTGAATTCCACTTTGTTTATTAAAACTCGCTTTTTGTTTGCAACCTCCCTGTTGCGTGTACTGCTCTTGGGTCCTCCTTGTAACCGCACCGTGACAGAAAATGTGATGATAAAATTGGGTCACCAATAGAATACAATGAGCCTGTTACGATATGCAACATGGCTCAGGAATTACGTCCATACAGGACAAGTCTGTGTTTTAGCTGCTAACCCTAATCATATAATAACCAATTGTTTTCTGTCAAAATCATCGCCAATGGATGGAGCCCCACACCCCCTGAAATTCAAGGTGTTTTTTTCAGAATTTCACTTTATAATATATACAATATATCACTTTTCATATTGAACAGGTGATCTTTTATTAAATAAACTAATGCTTATGTTATTTATCTAATTTATGTGCACATTTCAGTGTTTACTGCGCTGCTTTGCACATTCACATTCTCTCCTCTGTTTTGTGAAGGGCGACACACACGCGCATACACACCTAGTCAGAGACAGAGCAGAGGAAAGGAGAGGAGGGAACGAAATAGAATCCGCCGCCCCAGACAGCACCCCCCTAAAGCAGTAAACCTAGGGGTAACCAGCAAAAGTCATTCTGATAAGGCACAGGAATCATCTGAAGGCAAAACGTAGCTTTTCTTAACAAGGCCCAGATTAAGATCTGACAGCTCGAGGGTAAATACATGACTTCCCAAATAATAACAAAGAGATGTGAGGACAGTCTAATGATATAATAAGGAGAGGACTCTCATAGACAGGGTTATTCCTTATTGCCATCCACGGAGAACGGAGACGTGAGCTTCCCTACAATCAGAGAGAGGACTTAAAAGAAGCATCCGAGTTGCTAAAAGACGGATCGAAGCAAGCATAAGGAAATAGCAACAGCCAAACCACTTTAGATTGCTACTCTAACCTTTTGAGTTTTCCAGGATCATCCTGAAAAATTATGTTTGAATCTGACGGAGCTCAGGGACCCTTGAAAGTGTCGTGAGTTGCCTCAAGGACAACACCCAGCAGGACGGAAGGATTGCACGGCGAGCAGCCCTCTCCCTCTCTCTCTATATATATATATATAATCATTATACAAATTAGATGTGTATTTTATAATCAATTTGAGCTGTATGTCTTGCTTAAACCTGAATAAAACAAATAATTTAGATTTAAAGTACAGTTGTGGTATTTTTGATGGTAGTAAAACGTAAGGTATTTGTGTAATTATTTCTTAAAGGTTCTGAACTGTTTCTCTAGCTAATAAATTAAACAAACCCTTGGGGACTTTCATCTTAGCCACACAAGATATCTAATACCAAGTGCATAGATCAGTAAGAGGAGAGCTGCCGTTAACAGGCTGTGGCTCATATTATCTGACTCTAGGACTTTTCAGTCAGCAGTAGTATCAGAGGACGCAGGGTAGGCACATGGAAGTAGGCAGTTAGAAGCTAGTTATTTTCTCAATCTTGACAAAGCTCCTCCAGAATTAATGTTTTCTCAGTCTGAGAATGACTTCCCATGACAATAAACAGATATTCAGGCGTAAGATTGGTGACGTGCCCCTTTTATTATTGTTTAATTGTACTGCAAGGATGCAGGGATGGAAAATATATAGGGGAGAAAAACACACAAAAAATGGTCACATTACATTGGTTAAATGTCAGAAAAGTCATTTTCTAATTTAAAGAAAATGTTTTAATAAGTGCTGAGAAATAGTAAAAATCTGTAATATATCCAACAGAAATGTTCCCATGGTTATAATCCCTAAAATCCTCTGAAAGTTAAGTTCCCATCTCTTCATCAAGGAAACTAATGGTTAGGCCTTGTTCTCTGTCTGGTTGTGTCGCTTGTGTGTTTATGATTTGTTTGTTTGTCATCATTTGCATTATGTTCTACCGTGCGCTGATTCCCTCTGTCTCATGTTGAAACATCTCAATTATGCCTCCGCAGTTGTGTGTTTTCCCCTGTGTGTGAGTGTCTGTGTGTGTGCTGACGTTATGGTGGGATCCATTATGCCCCTGGTTTGTCAAGGAACACAGAGACGGGGCTCACTGCCAAGAATGAGACCTATCAAATGCGTGTGTGTGTGTGTGTGTGTGTGTGTGTGTGTGTGTGTGTGTGTGTGTGTGTGGTGTGTGGTGTGTGTGTGTGTGTGTGTGTGTGTGTGTGTGTGTGTGTGTGTGTGTGTGTGAAATGTATTCAGACTTAACCATGGGAATTGTGGAAAGGCAATTTATTGTTTTCTATCAGATCTCCCCCAAAATCATAATAAATTACCAGACGTCGGCACATTTAATAATTCATTCTAACAAGGGAGGTAACAAATTGCCTTGTGCGTGAATGTGTTTATATGTGTGTGCGTGTTGGAAGTATGAATGAAAGCAGTCACAGTCAGGCCTCAGGCATTCATTGGCATCACTCACTCTGTTTGCTTCAGTATTTCTGATGCTCTCTCAGTCCCATCTGAGTGAAAGATCTATACTGAAAGTAGAGATGCCACAATGGTGTTGTTGTTTTTTGACGCTAATACCAATTGTTGGTCGATAAAGACTGTTTTGTTGTTGTTTTGTTCTGTTATAACAGCTGGTATACAAGGCTCCAGACTAACTTATTAAATAGATAATTTAATCTTCCCAAATTCAGTGTAAACCATCAAAAATTCTAAATGTTATCATTTTACTTTGTTATTGTTATCTATGGTGGTTATTTGCATAATAAAAACGAATGATTAGGACATAAATTGTTGTATTTTTATTTCAACACTTGCTTTGATAAAAAAAACTAAATTACATTAGTAGTTTTAATTTAGCATTTAAAGCTGCTTTGATCTAATGTCGGGAAGTTAAATGGTTAATCCCCTCTATCTATTTGATATTACTGTATTTATTCAAGCTTCTCAAAACAGAGCTTTAGAATTTACCTTCGCCCAACACTCCTTTTTACTGTATATAGCTTAATTGCATCATAATTTAACTAAATGGAACCTCTGTTCATATTAGCTGTTAGCTCCGTTATTTAACCAAGCAGCACTGTGCTGCTGACCGGCTGCTAAGAACAGCTAACATTAACTAGCTCTCCTCCGGAAGAGTTTAACATTGATTTGTTGTTCAAAGTTGAGCATTTTCAGGTCCACTGGATGCGTAAAAAGTTTAATGAATTTGTTTGATTGTTATCAGCCACTAGAAAGCATGCGTGTGTGAGTGCGTGTGTGTGCGTGTGTGAGTGCGGGTGTGTGCGTGTGTGAGTGCGGGTGTGTGCGTGCGTGTGTGTGGGTGTGTGCTTAATGTCTTTGGAATTGAGACAAATATGACATTGTAGTGTTGAGTATTACAAATCCAACAGTAAATGAGATGAGAGAGAAACGATGAGAGATATTTCCACGGAGAGATATAGGGAGTAAGGAAAGAAAAGGAGGGAGAAGACAAAGTTATTTGGCAAAGGCAAATGAAGCAATCAAACCGCATGTGACTAGGTGCCAACTTTTTTTTTGTTTTAATAAAACTTCTGACAAATAGTGAGATCAACCAGCAGAACAAAACTTCAGTTGCCATGCCAGCGTATTAAAGAAGCAGAAAACTCTGATATTAAAAAAGAAAAAACAACCCGACCAAATGAAATGATTGTTTGATTTCAACTCGTTCAGAATGAATGTGGTCAACCACAAAGTGCAGGGAAAAAAGTATTTCATCTAGTGAGGATGCACAAGTGAGTGGAGCGTGTAGGGTAAGTTAAAGGAATTGTTTGACATTACGGGAAATGCAGTTATTGGCTTTCTTACCGAGAGTTAGAGATTGATATTAATCTGTGTCTGTAAAAGTAACTAAAGCCAATAAATAATAAGTTTAGTTTAGCCTATAGCCTGGCAGCAGTGGGAAACAGCTAGCCTAGCTACTTCAAGTAAAAAAATGTGTTGTTGTCGTTTTACGGGTTGTTATATACTGTTACTATTTTCTTGGTGACTAGCTTGACAGTGGTATTACTCTTCTCATCTACCTCTTGGCAAGAAATTTAATATATTTTCTTGCTGGTAAATGTGCTTTCAACAAAAGTAATTTTACAGTATTCTGCCAAAACACATTTTGAATATTCTCTCTCCTCTACCCACTTCCCATTCTCCTTTCTCTTCTTTTGTGTTGTTCCTGAAGTCCTTCTTCTCTCTCCCCCCTCCTCGCTCTACATTGTCCCTTTTTGTCCGCTTCTCCTCTTCCTGAGTGATGTGGCACACTGTTTAATTCCACCTCTCCTGTGCAGCTCCTCCTCCTTAATCCATCTCTCCATCCATCCGACCCGTTGCATGTGACTATCTCTCCACTTCCTCTCCTCCCTCACTCCACCCTTTCTTTAATCCTTTCACACTTTCCCAATATGACTTTCTTGTTATTCCTCTCCTCTTGACATTCGTACCTCACTCCTCCCTTCCCTTGTGACTTAACAAGAATCTTTGTTCTCTTTTAGACTTTCTGTTCTCTGTTTTCACCTTGTTGTTCTCTGTTCTTTTGTCCATCCATTCCTCCTCTCAATTACCTTGTCTGGAAAGCATCTGGCAGCCCTGTGTGTGTGTGTGTGTGTGTGTGTGTGCGTGCGTGCGTGCGTGCGTGCGTGCGTGTGTGTGACCAGGTGTCTGTGTTGCATTGGGTTCTTGTCATTCTGGGGGAACAGCTGCTAACATATAACAAGTAGCTGGCCTCTCCTGCAGGTTTGGAGACAAATTAGAAATGCAGTCACATTATTCAGTCAGGACCTTTCCTGTGGGCTCCAGCTGAAACAAATGGCCACATGTTGGTGAATCATCACCATTGTATCCAATCAGCTAGAAAAGAAAACATCAGACATTTAGACCATAAAATGTCTATTAATTGGTGTCAAGGGGTTTAGATTCCGATTGTGTTGGTTTAAAGTCGCTGATATCTGCTATGCTGTTCAAAGTCTATAAAAACATATCGTGGGAAATAAATAAGAGGTTGAGATTATGAGGCACTAAAACTCTAATTGAATCTAAAGGCCTTTACACACGAGTGACGAATAAAAGGCACAAACATGCAAAAAAGTAGCCTGTGAATATTTTGCATCAGAGCTATTCATAACGGCAGCATTGAGAATTGGCATAAGTTGCAACACTTGTTCAATAAAGGGTTTGAATAGATTTGCACATGCGGAAAAACCAACTACTAGGATCCTACTGACCCAGAGCAGCATCTGTCTGATGTAAAGTGTTGTATAGCATAAGATACTGTAAGCTGTATTATTGAGTGTATGTGTCCAGGGCATTTATTGTGAAAGGGTAGAACGGAGTGGATCTGGTATGTGCAGCCTTTGTCAAGGTTAAAGGTCCGTATTGGTTGGGTGGTTTGGAGCCTCCGTTGTTTTAAAATCCTCATATATACTATAGTGTACATTTTGAATATGTCTGTTCTGCACAACTTGATTAATGTGGTGTTGTTGAATTATTCAATCAAATGTAATCTAATAAATAGGCATATTCAAGATGTTTGTAGTGAAGAACGATGTGAGCCAGTATCTAACATAAGGCCAGTTTGTTCCACTAACAGGTATTGCCTGTGCAGTCAAAGCCTGATGTATCCTATCCCTCTGTAAGGTGTCGTTAAACTCACATTTCAACTGCGCTCATCTGTTACTCTTCAAATGACAAATCAACTGCTTTCAGCTTTTGCATGTCAACTGACATTTAAACTCTGTACTGAGTCACACAACTTCCACTGTTTATACACAACTTACTTCAACTTTAGTGCTTACACCCAAACTGACACTGCCAGCTCACATTAACACTTTGACCATTTGAACTCTTCAGCACTTTCCCTTCAACTTCTGTCAGCACTTCTACTTCAATGTCTTTCACTAGTTGTATTTCCACTGTCACTTTAACTACACCTTTGAAATGCTTCATTATTTCAACTTTTTAACTGCAAACATTCAGCAGCGATTGTCTTGAGAAGATGTAGTTCTAACAATAAGATGTGATTGATCGATAAAGTATATATGTCAATATGATATGATCTAAAATAAATATTGTATCTATATTTTTAAATCTCACATGGTGATAAAGTGTGACAGGTATCTGGGAGAGTTAACTGAATGTGATTCCCTGATGAACAACATATTTAAAAAGCTCATGTGGAACCTCTTTGTCCTTTTATGGTTCTCAACAGGGACCAAGCAAATCACTCGTGCAATTTCCCAATCCATAATTTTTGACTCCAAAGGCTACTCACAATTAATATAAACCATGTTCTGTTACTCGATGCCACACTTCCGTTTTTTGTCAAACCAGCTGGAATAAGGTTGACTGTAACAAGGGACAGAAATGGTTTAAGTGAATGCAAATTACCTCATTGTAGTTCTGTAGGGCCCGCCTCCCCAAGTGACTGGCTGCCGGCTGTGGAGCTGATGATTGAGGGATGAAATGGAGGAAGAAGATTAGGAAACCTGACAATAAACTTTTTACAAGCTTTTCTCTTATGCACTCTCACTTTACCTCCCTACCTTTCTCTCTCTTCCCCTGGACTATTGCATAAATTATGAAATTCCATCTGGCTCTGCGAATACGCCAGTATTTTGTTTCCCTTACTTTTTTGGGCCTATGTTACTGTCTCTCGTTCTTATCTGTGCAATTGAAAAAAGAGTGAGATTGCAAAACTGTCCCTGCAGTATTTTGTCCTGTAATTTCTTTAATCTAATTCCTTTTGTCTCTGTCTTAGTCCTGGTAATTGCTACAAGTGGTACTACAGGACTACCATTTATTTTCTAAAAAAAACGTAGCCTAGGTAAAGCACCTTATGTTTCCTTGAATAAAGGTGCATCTTGCACAGTACTTAGAGATAATACACCTTCAGTTTCTCTTCAAAAAGATACAGTTTACAGTTTAGAGAGCAGGATAGCAACACTTTCAGTTCAAAAGCATTCCGTTATGTAAGTTATAGAAAGGCAAGGTCAAGAAACACCAAAGAAATCAGCAAAAACATTGTCTGTGATAAAACTCAAACATCTTTGCTATGACAAGGTACACAATACAAGCAGTCTACTGTGTAAAAATACACAACAGTACACACATATAGTGCTTCTTGATAAATTGACTTTACATTTTCCCCACGTCTTTTGTCTGAGACCATCGCTCTGCCTTGAGATTTATTTCCAATGGTGTCTATGGTAAACACTATTGTACTTTATATGATAGGGTTTAGTGGTCTTCTCTCCAAGAGAGAGATGACACTCACTGGTATCTTGTTACCTATAAAGCCCATACAAGAAAACTACTGCATTACTTCTCAGATTTGCTTTGTCACTCAGCTGGGTTTAATGATGATCTTTTTTACATACTGTATTACATTTTACATCTTGAAAATGTATCTTTTCACTTATAAAACAATTTTAATGTAATTTATCATTTCTATAATGGTATTGCCTCTTCTCTGTTTGTATATCGTATTGTTATTTTGCTTTCCTTTTCTTGGTTTTTGTAATTGACTGTCATTGTAAATGAGGGAAGTCCTTCAATTATCGAGTATAAATAAAGGTTGGATGAAAGAATGAATGCTATCCTTCCATTCAGGCTGAGTACACTGTATTGTGTAGCTAGAAGTGGAAGAAATATTCAGAACCTTTACTTATGTAAAAGTAGCAACAACACATTAGTACTTAAACGAATGTACTTCGTTACTTCCTGCCACTGGATTTGCTACAGGTCCAGTCAATGGGTACAGAACTGCAACACAGATTACCGCAGCGGCTAAAGCACCTGAAGTTACAATTTTTACCTCATATTGGATAAAGCATCTAGATTGTCTGTTGTTACTGAAGTACTACAGCATCACTGTATTACTAGTAGCATACAAAAGAGGCACCTTGCTTGGATCTGATAAAGTGTATCTGGGTGGAAAGCAGCACAGATGCTGCAGCTAAGCCGCTGCTGGATTTTCACAGGATAAATACTTTCCGTCAAGTAGCCAAAACACCCCTTTAGTCAGAATAAAAACACCTGATTTCCAAAGCACCTGGGCACAGAGATGTAATGCCATGTATTTCAAAATTGAAGGAGTTGTTTTATTTATTAATTTTGTTTTATTTAATATTTTTACACCTTATAGATTTTCAGACATAGTTTGGTAGTAGATGATTGCATGATTTGTTCTTTTATCTAGAATCTCTTGAGGACCTTCTGTGTCATCATTACTGCTAATACAATATCATACCCTACTGTCCTTGTCAATCCATCTGTCCGTCTCTTTCTTTATATCACCCACGCTCCATCTCCATCACTTTCTCTCCATTTCTCCCTCTCGCATTCCCACTTCGTCCTCTTATCTGATGGAGTGAATAATTCATGTCTATTCTTCAAGGAGGCTCTTTGTTCTCCCCCCGTTTTCTTTTAAAGCACTAGGGATAGTGTGTATGTGTGTATATGTGCAGCATTTGTGTGGTTGAATGAAGTTAAACTCATTCCAGATTCCTCCACTTTCACTCAATTTACACACACGTTCACGCTCACACACACCGTGAAGAGACTCGAGGCAACCAACACAGTCACGCCATATTTCCAAAAACATCCTACTGTTACTGCATCAAGTTATTTTGTTCTTTATGTACAAACGTCTCTGTCAGACCCCAGAGAAAAATCCAAAGTGTGAATTCTGCATGCGAGTGAATGTGTGTTTGTGTCTGGGTGAATGTGCTTGCAAAAATGGGTGAATATTATGTAGAACCCATGGCATGAAAGCATATTAAAGTGTGAGTTTTAGTATTTAGCTTTTTGTAGAGCATGTCTAAGTGAGTGTGTGGTGTACCTGAGTAAATGTGTGTATCTCTGTGCATGTGAGAGAGCTTCTCAAATTACCATTTTTATCAGTATTCACCACAACACTTGAAAACAATACCGTGTGTGTATGAGTGTGTATCATTGAAGATGAGAGATCATTATAGTTTGCTACTTCCTGAAACCTCTGTCCTGAATACTGATGTATTATATTCTGTCTGTCTCTCTCTCTCTCACTCACACACAGCGTTTTATATCAAAAGCATCAACTGGAGTAAGAAAGAAGAAGCTTACTAATAGTATTGCGTTTAATAATTACTTTTAGAAGTATTTTTACTGCCTACAGTTTGTGTCCTTGATGCCGATTTTCAGAATAATTGTTCCCTTAGAGTTGGTCCGGAGCGGTTTGTGTATTCGCCACGGTACGGAGGTCACGGTCCGCAGGTCACAGTCCGGTGCACGCATCCAATGCACTATGTAGATTGATGAACGTAATGGCTAACCAAAGTTCACAAATGTGCAGGCTTTTAGCAACATGTGCTGATATGGCACATTGAACTGATTGAGATGCGAGCCCATAACACTATGGCGAGCGCCAATATAACGGCGGAGCTAAATTGGCTATTTGCTGTAAACATATTTGTTTCATTTTATTTTATCACCAGACTTTCAGAGGACAACTTTTAACTGCTATCTCCGTCTAGTAGCAGCTTCACATAATTTCTGAATTATTCCATTTTCGAATAATATCACATTTGATACGTATAATGTTTTGTAAATACGTTTTCAGATTAAGGATTTTCTTTGTTTAATTTTCAGATACGGTTTCTATTCAGTTCTCTCCTATCCTTTCTTCTGCTCTGTAGGTGTGTGCGCATGTGTGTGTGCGTCAGGTGCAATAAATAAAAGAGCACCTGTCAATGTGAAAAGTGAGTTGTGAATAAACCCCGCCCCGTCGCACAGACAGAAGGTCCAAATCACAGGCCACAACAAGAGGAATGAAACATAACAGCAACTGTGAATGTCTCTATGCTTATGTTAAATGTATTTCCTAACCATCTACATCAGGCATGTCCAAAGTCCGACATTTCATACGGTCCGCAGCTTGGGTCTTATAATGTATTATTTATGACCCGCTAGTGCTTTCAAACTGAATAAATCTTTACAATGCAATTCCTCCTTTCACCGCATGGTGGCAGCACCACTCTAAGGGGCCTCATACATGCTGCGTTTTAGGCGCAAATGCTATCTGGCTCTGTAGCGGCTTTTGCTGTGAACCCTTCCATGCTCATTGCTACCATGGCAACTGCAAACAAAAAGAGGAAGTTTGACACCGCCACTTTCAGGAACGATGGGAATTACAATATTTCTTCGCTGAAAATCGAGGCAATTGTTTTTGCCTAATTTGAGACGGTTGCCTTGTTTAAGGAATTCAATGTAAAGAGACACTATCAGAAAAAACATGCTGACGCATACGACAAGCTAACAGGGAGTGGCCGTACTGAAAAAGTGAAGCAACTCCAAGCTGCTCTGGCATCACAACAGCGATTCTTCACGCGGTCAAATGAAAACAACACCAAAGCAAGCTACGAAGTGGCCATGTTAATAGCTAAACATGGCTAACCTTTTATAGAGGGTATGTTTATCAAAGACTGTGTTGTGAAAATGGTGGAGAACATTTACCCCGAGAAGAAGCAAGAATGTATTAATGTTTGCCTTGCTCGTAACACTGTGACACGGAGAATTGAGGGGACGATTGGGGGACAGGGGAGTGACTTTTGATTATTTTTCATTAGCCTGCGAAGAAAGCCCAGATGCATCTGACACTGCACAGCTCCTGGTCTTTTTAAGAGGAGTTGACGACGACATTAACGTAGCATGTGTCCTTTTATTCATCTCAACCACTTCCCTCAAACCAGACCTGGCCTGTCTACTGAAATCCAGATCTCAGTATCAGCCTTCTCATTAGTATCAGTTACCTGTTTCTTGGTCAGTCTGAAATTCTAAATGTTTTGAACGGTAACATCGATCACTATTTACAGTGAAAAGCCAAAAGCACTTATTTAATTAAGCTCTTGAATAAGATGTGGCTATAACTATTGATGTTATGTACTTTCTGAATGATCTTGTAAAAGACAAGAGCAAAATTCATACGTTTTAAACTTGAATGATAACAGAAAACTTTGCATTACTTATAACTCCTGTTTAAAATGAACATGAGGTAGAGATGTTTATCAACTTCATGGAAGTTTAAGGTATTCCATATAGTTTGTTCAACGTTATCTGACTCTCTAGAAATGAATGAAAGGCAGAATTGTGTTTTTAGAGTTGTTCACGCCTGAGTGGCTTATATTTGGTTACATTGCCATTTGAAAAATAAAGATAATTGTGACAATGAAAATTGTTATATAACAGTATTTGTATGTAACTTTTATAGTTAGAAAAATGTCAGAAGGGAATTTTGGCCCCCGGCCTCTTCACATTATCAAATCTGGCCCTCTTTGAAAAAAGTTTGGACACCCCTGGTGTACATCATTGGATAACTAGATTGGATAATCTATACAGTAGATAGCAGCTGCAGAGGCATTTCTAATCATTCAGATAAACTATATTTCGCTAAGTAAACTGTTAAACAAGCAAGTTAACAAAGAAATTAAGAATTCTGCCTACTAGGTTTGACAGTTTAACACATATTCTCAATTGGACTTTGAAATGAATGAGAAGCTGCATGGCAAACTATCTACAAAAGAGTGATTTCAGTGTCTTTAAATGTTCTTGACAAGTTGAGTTTGTTTCTGTTTCCATCTGCATCTCTGTCAAGCAGGCACCGTTTTCTAAATATTATGTGCATCAAATATGGCCGCCATATGATTTACGCAAACGTAGTAATCCATATACATATGGAGCTCGCCAAGCATACCAAGGGGCCCACGGCAATCATCAAGTGTTCTCGTCCACCACACAAAAGGTTGGGTTAATTTCTCTTCTGCTGATTGGAATCACAGCCACTCCAACCGTCTACGGCCTGGAGGCAAAATTAATATTCATACCAGTTTAGACCCTGGTCATGAATATTTATAACGGTTAACACCAGATATGCAAATGGAGCCGGCCAACCCAGATGGCTTCAGGATCACAACATTATGATCACACACACATGCACAAACACACTAGTGAAGAAACACGCAAACACACATGCACTGTGTGAAGGCTTTCTTTTTAAAGGCAAAGACAACATGTCTCACATATCAGAAAGACAAAGTAGAGATTGGAAATGGGGACAGAATTTACCAGCCAAAATAATGGGGGAATGATTTTGACACCAACATAATGTGCCACTACGAAGACAAGTTTACTCAACAAGCACTCACATGTTGATAACCTAACCCTAACCCCAGGAAAAAATAAATCAGGGTAAATAAATTGAATCCAGGCATGTTTAACAAATCTGGTGCCGATACTCAACAGTGGCTTATTGCAAGATTAAAGCTGGTACTCGAGGATTGCTGGCACTGTTGTGTTGCCGATATCTCTTACAGGTTCTTAAAGAACAAGGTTGGCTGATAAAAACGATCAGATTAAAGAAGATTACGTCCAAATACACGAGAAAGATTAATGATAGTGTTGTCTACAGAATACACACATTGTCTTGAAATTCAACCCGGGTCAGTATTGAAAGAGTTGGAACAAGACAATTTACAAGACAATTTACCACAGTAATACTTTCTTTAAATATGCTCCAAAATTATTGAATACCCTACCAAGAGCTATAACCGATGTAGGCTCTGTGAACATTTTTAAAAGGACAGCCTATTACGAAAACCTTTTATTTATCTTTTGGTGTATAATTATACTAATTATCTAATTATTGTTATTCTCAATGGTCTCTGGACCTTTTTAATTGTATTGTCTAATTGTACTGTCTATTTGCCCTTGTTTAAAAGTGTTCCAAAAGTTCTCTATGAATATGGTTTATAATTATAATTATCATTATTAGTATTAGAAATAATACTAATAATATAATATTGCTGAACCCAGATGTAACAGAATGCTGTGTACATTGTTTCACTCAAAAATGAACACATACACATAGTCACACATACACACACACACATACACACACAGCAACCTTTGCTTGGATTGCTTTCTCTTGTTCTGTGCTTTCCTGTGTTTAAAGGCAAATATGGAAACAGTCCATCACAATAAGCAAAACAACTTAAAGTAACAAGACTAGGAGTCTACAGGCATGCCAGCAGCTCAGTGAGGCTGTACTTAGCACCGCAGTGCTTTGAGCTGAATGCTAACAAGCATGCTAACAGGTTCCTAATGGCAATACTAGTATGCTGATGTTTGGCATGTATAGCGTTGACCATGTGCACAACTTAGTTTAGGGAGTTAGCATGCTAAGATTAGCTCAATTTGAACACTCACAAAACACTTTACACTTCACACTTTAGACAAACTTCAACTTGTATTTTATTTGACACCAGACATATTTGATGATTAGTATTTCCTTATGATCATACCACCCCCACCATGCTTGGACTGTAAACACAATCAGATATTTCCTTTGAGCCAAAGCCTTGTTAACAAGCTTATCACATCACTTACTGCGTGTGAGTTGTGTGTGGTCTTGTGCATGTTAATGTACTACAAATGACACATCCAACACACTCACAGACACACACACACCTAAAGCTGTACATGTGTTCTGATACAGGATTAAGGCCAACTTGCCTGTTGTCTGTAAACTCGACATCACCTGAGATCACACACTGTGTTACTCTCAGTGCTCAGGACTTGCATTTCCATGCTTTAGTCTTCATAAACTGTTGTTTCAGATAGCAAATTATACCACCACAAATGACTGAATGCATTTATGATACACATTGGTAGCCTTGAAAGTAACAACATTGCTTTTATTGCACAGTGAAATCCAGTGAAATAAACTTTAAATGCGGCAGAAATCAATTGGAATGCTCAAGTAAGTGTTGCACATTGCCGCAGTGGCATCCGATTTGTTTAACTGTGCAGTCAAAATGAGGTCATGCTGAGCAACAAAGCTCAACTGGGTCACAGGCTGTGACTCACCGCATGCTGCAATATACCTGTACTCCTACACCTAGCAAGGCATCCGCAACGAGCTCTCACTGACACAGGCTGCTGTGCATTTATTATTGCCGAGCAATTTATGTTTCAAACTGCAACTGCTGGTGTGTTGACCCAATATATAGAGCAATACAAATGCACTGTCTTGATGATGGGATTTTCCAGTTTAAATATTACAAGGACAAGCTTTGGAATAACCTCCCTGCTGACATCAGACAGTCTTACTCTGTTTAGGCCTTTGAATCCAAACTGGAAGTTTACTCGGAAAGATGCGTTTTAAGTTAGTTGCTTCTCTTTGTTTACTTCAGGTTTTGTACCACCTTCCGGCGGGTCCGTCTTCATACCTATGTACATATTGACGAGAATACTGAATTTTCTTTATTTTGTGTGTTCCGAGCCTTCTATATTCATGTATGGATTACAAAAATCCCCAGCAGGAAAAGTTAGCAACATAACACAGATGAGTAAGACTAGGGATAGTAGGGATTTGTCACACACAAATCTTAATCAGTAATTTTACAGGCTGAAAGGTAACGTTTTACTGCCCACTCTTATATATGTCAACCTCCTACCACACTTAGCAGTGATGTCACAGTGTACTGACACACCAAGCAGTACACTTCTACATCACGGCATCATGGTGAGAAGTAAAACTGCCGAGAGGTCAGCAAATGAAGATTTCAGCTGCACCCAGAAAAACTATCTAATTTGCTCTGTCAGCTAGTGATTAAATGTTCTTTCTTTGTGCAGTTGTAATGTAGCATTGTACTATAATATGACCCATATTGGTCTATTGTACTACACCTGATCACAGCTGGGTGTGATCAAGGGTGAGGTCATAGGTTTAAAAGAGTTGTATATTTGAACCCATAGTGGTCAATACCTTTCCTCCACAAAACATTTTTAGCAGTGTTGCTAATAAATGATTATCCGCCCTACGATATCAACCACATCCTGGAAAGTATTATGTATATACAGTATATCCAGATATAACCTATGTGTGGAGGGTATGGCACCAAAAAATCTGTTAAGTGCGACTATATATTTTCATTGGTTGCATCGGTGCGCCTGACATTTAGCAGGTCTGTCCCTATATGTGTGTATGTGTGTAGTGTTATTCCCCCCCAACCGCATTCTGCAAACACTGCCTCTGATTGGCTCTGGCCCTGATATTTTTTTTCACTGAATGTGGGTGGTTAAAAAATAAGACATTTGTGTAATTGTGAAAGTGCGCCCTGTACTCCTCCATCACAACTTTTTGATTATTTTATTGTCAAGAAAAATGCTGCGGTGCCCGTCACATGGAGGTAACCGCTCCACCACCTGTCTCCCATGTCACCAGTAAACACAACATTTTGGGTGTACCTAAATTATGTTCTGGTTATGTACCTAAATACAAAAGTTAGGCACACTAGTGCAACCAAAAAGTTAGTCTTGAGCCCTATGGATGTCTCACAATGCCTACTACATCTCTTGTAAATGTGCCGACTCATTGTGTGGTGATGGCAAAAGGTTGAGTCATGCTTTCACTTTAGTTCCCAGAGGACATCTGCAATAATATTGTACATCCTTTTATCAACCCACTTGCTGAGTTTGCATGTGTGTGCGTGTGTGTGTGCGTGTGTGTGCGTGTGTGCGTGTGTGTGCATGTGTGTGCGTGTGTGTGCGCAAATTCTTGCCTACACAAGTATGTTATGCGTGCATGCTGTACTTGGTATATGCAGTCTGTGGGAGCTCTCCTAGTGTGTTTAAGAGTGTTCATGTTTTATGAATCTACTCTACTACTCTCAGCCTGTTATCCATTAATCATGGCGTATTCATCATTTTCTGCACAGCAACGTAAATTACTGATACTATTAGATAAGCAGATTGTAACCCATGATATCAGGCTTAAAGGGCCCAAACTCTATCGTTTTAATGTGGGGGGAAGACTTGAACATCAGTATCTACGTTCGCCACCCTTTAGTAATTTGGCTTGCCTGAACGGCTCTCTGCATTTACCTCTTTGTATTTGATACTCCAGACAATTGACAAACATTGTGTCTGCACGCTAGTAGCGAAGGTAATTGTCAAAGACAATGGTGCGTACTTAATGTATACAGAGCATATGGACGACAGCAAATATAACTTCCATTTGACAACTGACTCTAAAGAAAATGCAGCTAATTAGCAGGGACAAGCACAAACACACACACGCACACACACACACACACACACACACACACACACACACACACACACACACACACCAATTATATTAGCATATCCTACTGAAATACAGAAGAAGATTGAACAGAGAGCATCTGGTGTTTTGTAATAATTTGTATACACATATTTTAGGGAAATATCTCATTAAATTGGTAAAATACAATTTATAAGTTATATAAGTTAAATTTGTCACGCGACATTAAACACCTCAGTTTACCAGAGCACATTAATGACTAATTACAATGATAGGTGACTAATTTTAATTTGTCCTCTACTTATATTATATATATATTATATCTACTTACTTATATTACTATTGTTGGTATTCTACTGAAAAAGGATTTTCTCATTATTATCAGCTCATAAAACCAAGACAAGAGAACTAAACTTTAATGAGAAAAAACGACTGCTCTTTACTTAAAGTACACTTAATTTGAAGTGGTGATTTTGTTTGTAGTATAAAAAAGAACAATGCCGTAATCTTTTAATTCATTTTTCAAATGTCCAGTATTACGAAAACATACAATTTATCTCATCCAGTGTTTCACCTAGGTTTACTGCTTTGGAGGGGGGGTTTCTATTTAGTTCTCTTCTCTCTTTTCTTCCGCTCTGTAGGTGTGTGCGCACGTGTGTGTGCGTCAGCAAAGGAGAGAATGTGAATGTGCAAAGTAGACAGTACACACTGAAACGTGCACATAAAGTAGATCAATAGCTTTTTGAGAAAAAACAAAAAAAACACCTTGAATTTCAGGGGGGGCGCGGGGCTCCGTTGGCGGGGCGCAGCGCCCCTCCAAGACAATGGTAGGGGAAACACTGTCCTACAGTTACCTATTTCAAACAATAATCATCAACTTGAATGGTGGGGAGACACTACAGGTGAATCGGTAAAAAAAAAAAAATTAACTAATTGATATCACTATGAAACTTACCCAGTTGATTACTTATATTAAGAAAATCAGTTTTTGTATCAAACATTTTCTGAAACGTTATGTTTGAATATGCAAATGAGGCTTCATTTAATGGTTACTTTTAGTGAATTTAAAAGAAATCTCCAGACACAAATAGACAAAGTGTAGTGAAATAAAAACCTAAATATGTATTTTGGATGTTTTCTCTTCACAAGTCTGAAACAAGACATTTTATGGAAGCAAAATAGCCCAAACTCTCCAAATTGAGCAGTGCATGATAATTGATGTTTTTGCCTGTAGTGCCTCGCCATGGATTTAAAGGACCAATGCAGTCTAATCTATAAACAGGTCAAAGCTCAACCTCCCATGTACTGTATACCACATGAAGCGAATAACCTGCTGTTATCTAGGCATCAGGGACCAAGGGATTAAACGTGGATGGATTACTGAACAGGCCTGGGGAGCACCTTAGCACCACCTGATGTGATACATTATATGTCTGTATAATATATGACTATTAAGGAAGGTATCTTGATGGCCTCTGGACTCAAGGACTGTTGTGTGTGAGCCTGACAGTAATAGCGCCACAGAAAACCGTTGCCACCAGGATCATTACATTCAAATTGTTTCAAGTGAAGTTATTTGAGACACAATTCTCGGATGAAAGCACTTCATCTCTGGACCTACCACCAGTCTTTTACTTTTACTTAGTTATTTCTGATCTAATTCATCTTCAAACAAAACAATTCACTTCCATTTAATCTGCTCAAATCTGGCTGTTCTGTCCCCGAGCAATGTTTTTTTTTTTATTAATAAATAATTAAGTGGGTTGGTAATATCATAAGAGTATCCTCTAGATTTCCTGAATTCACTTGCAACTGCCTCAAACCATATCACATTCCTTCAGCCAAATACTGTATATCAAGCCATCCGATTTTGGAGTGTTTGTTGGTGAGCAGCAGCTTGCTGAGTTTGGGTTAGTGCCAAGTATAAAGAATAAAATACAAATAATACTGCCAACAGCTAGGATTGCTGGCTGCTTTTTATAGTATTTGGTGTAAAAGCTAGCTAAGTGGGATGCAGTGATTTGGAAGTGATCCCTGCTTGTAAAGCAGATGGCTAAACCTTAACTAGCCAGAGAGAACAGCCTGTCGTAAAATTGATGTTAAAGCAAAGACACCATAAAATAACGGCTCAACAGTATCCAATACCTATGCATGTAAACAATGCAAATATAAATTTAAATCAGAATTTAAATAATACAAGTCATTGTAAATTAGTGAATGATCATTTCTAAATTTAATTTTTTTTTAACAACTCCCACATGATTTTGACTTGAACATGGACAGTGTCATGGCTTTGTTGACATTCAATATTGCAGTGAAAAGACAGAAACATTTACTAAAAAAAGCCTTTCTTTCACCAGTTCGTCATTGTCAGAGTTATTCCAGTTATCAATATAATGATTGGCGGTTGATCAATATGTGTATTGATGAACAGTTATAACATGAAAGCTGAAATCCACAATTAAAAGAGGCTGGACTGACAGTGTGTGCATAATGTGCCAATAGAAGCCTATGTTCATTTCCATGCAGAGCCTGCAGTGATTGTGTTCATTGTACTGCTTAATCTTTCTTTTTAACATAAGACCCCCCTGCTAACGCCACAGCTAAAACTCTATTCTGTGGCAAACACTGCAGAGGGTAGAGGCAACGCATATGGAGGCAAAATATCCACATGACAAAGAGTAACACCCTGCTTGCGGTTATAATTTAATTCCAGAATAATTGACTAAAGTAACCCCACAGATCATCAATGTAACCTCTTCATTTCAGATCATTAGACTCAAAGACTTTCCGAATAAATAAGGCCTACTGAAATGCAGTCCATACAGTGCTGCACCAGAAAATGTACCCATAGCAAGCGCTAGCTGTGTAGTGTTAATCTGTGTGTGAACAGATGGTATGCACTAACAAGCTAGGCTAAATGTAGCTACTGCTGGAATGGACCAAGAGTGATCTCTGACTTGCTGATCCCAAGCCTCTTAATTAAATGCACCATTTAATCTATTCAGCTTTCAGTCCCTCTGCTGCTCCAAAAAAACAACACCGCTCATCACTGATGACCTGCCCGTCCTGGTGAACATCACACTGTTGAACCAATTAGATTGACAGAAAGCCACCCATTTACAGGCAGTGTTGTTAAGTGATTAACTGATCATCATCGTGACCAATGATTATATTGTTGATGATGACTATTAACAACATGGAATCTTGTTAAAACTATTATTTCATATAGAGTGAAAAACATCCATTAGATAAAAAGGGCCTCAGCAAGAACTTAAGTAAGACATTGCCATCCATTGACTGAGGATATACAGGTGCATAAAACAAGCATACATACTTTCTTTGGACATTTACACAAAATGTCATAAAACATACAGTGAAAACTGGCAGGAGCCATATATCTCTTAAACAGATGCTCGACAAGATGGCGCCATGGATGGATGCCGCTTCTCGAGCTCCTCTCACAGAATTATTAAAGACCCCCATCACCCCGGATACAAACTGTTGTGTCTGCTGCCGTCTGGCAGATGGTAGTGCAGCATCCGGGCCAAGACCACCAGACTTAGGGACAGTTTTATCCCACAGGCCATTAGACTGTTGAACTCCTTCGAAGGGTCACTAATTACATATGTTTATCTGTTTGTTCCACATATCCACATATTATGACAGTATACCGTATTTAAATCCACTCCAGTATTTAAAATGTTACATTCTGTTTCATCTTGTTTTATTTTATATGTATATATTTTACTTATTCCTGCATTTTACTGCACTATTTTATTGCACTATTTTACTTTATTTATGTTTATGTCTTAAGTATACTGTATGTTGCATTGTTGGAGGAGCCTGGGACTTAAGACGTTCATTGCCAACAACTACCCTGCAGCTTTTGTGCATAGGACAATAAAACGTTTGAATCTTTGAACCTTGAATATCTTGAGGTGGCCAAGATCCTTCTTACAGCCTGGGGTTATACTGAGCCTCTTGAAATTCAACTAACACAAGACTAAACAGCACTTGATGTTTGGATTGAAATTGCATGTATTTCACTCTCTGATTAATTATCCTTCAACTTCTCAACATCAACAACACTATAGAACCAACATGTCCATTGACTTAGCTCTGCTGGAATTCATAATAAACTGTTCGATTGAGAATGTGTATTAAATCAAGAGCCTTAGATTAAATAATCAATACAAGTTATTGTTACATCCTGAGCCAGATGGGTATTTGACTCGGTGTAGGGAATTCTGAGAGTTCCTTGACTTTTTGTCAATCACATGTCAAATAGATCTATACCACAGTGAAATGTCCACCTTAAGCTTTAACAGCATATGGTAGCTGTCCATGGTGCTGATCTGTTTATTCAAGCTATGTGTGCACACTGTAGCTGTCCATGATGCTGAAAAGTCTACTTTAAGCATGGTCCAGAAATGTCTACTTTAAGTAGTAATGTATGTTCGCATTACGAGTGACAAAGCAACAGGCTTCAAGTTTCCAATGAAAGCCAGTGACAAGAGGCTGCAAAATGATGCCACACAAGTTGCCTCAACTTTTTTCAGCGCTTCAATGAGGGAATGAAGCTTCAACCAATCACATGCTTTTTCCTGGTCCCCTTCTCTCTCTCCACTGTTCCGTAACAACATAAATACTGAAACGAGCGCTTGAGCAACACTTCAACGGCAACTCGCCAACAATGTAGCTGGCCACGCTCGGCCCTTTTGTTTGCTCATAGTGTGAACATAGCATGACTGCATGATGCTGCTGTCCGTGGACCTGAAAAGTCTACTTCAAGCTGTACCTGCAAACTGTAGGTCTCCATGGGACTTAAGAATCTTCCATCATTTATTTAGTGAAATCTGTGTGCATTTTTGCTAAAACATTACCACTAAGTTTGCACAAACAACATACAGATAGACGAAATGGCTGAGTGATACAGTGCAGTTAGATGGTTTTACAACAAGTGTTGTTTTGGATGTGTTCTTCAGCGCATTAGACTTGAAATGGAAAAATGGTGATGAGGTTGAAGTGCTGACTCATAGTTTTAATTTGAGGGTGTTATTATCCACATTTGGTGAAACGTACTAGAAATTGATGCTCTTTTCATACACGGTCCCCCATATGATATTCAGTTTTACTTACTGTGTCTGTAATCAGTTTCTAATTTGTCCTGCTGTGACATTTTCACTATCTTCTCTTAATACAGTATGTGTGCACACTGTATTTGCCCTATTCTAATCTATAAGATTGTCTTTACAGCTGCAGTGACCCATTTCCAAGGGGAGAATTTAAATTGTTGTATTTAATGTCTTTAATCTCTATGTCCTAAATACAGTCTTTAATCTAAGGTAGTGTTGGCATGGCACATTTTTATGTATTGTGTATAATGAATAAAGTGAATCTGATTGATAATTTAAAAGATCCATCATGTAATAATAAAAAAAATTACATTATAATAGCCAAAGCTGCAAGTCTTGAGAAGGCAGGGGTGGTATGTATCCATTATTTAACCTGCCAAGTTGAGAATGCTGTTATTTATGGAAATGCCCTAGAGGAGTATTTTCCAAATGGATAAAAACACACAGATAGACTACACATATACATGTTGCCCACCAATGCAGTGTTGGGTACTGTTGTAACAAACATACATTAATATTATGTACCTGATGCTTTTAAAAGATGTGGCTTTTATGGGTCTGCTTAGCTTGGAAGAATTGAGACTGAAAGGGGCTCGGCCTGCAGAGTAATTCACCATTTCAAACTGTTGTATTTCTTATCATCCTGATCTGTGTTTACAATACATACTCTGAGAAACACTGCTCTAAGACTACACTAAACCACAAAGAGTGATCCACGGACCACTGGTGGTGAAATGAATATATTATAGGTTTAAAGTGTTTCTCAAACTGTTTAAAAAGGACTAGCATGGACTAGAGCAGGAGCCGTATACGACCCGCGAGACCATTTGATTGGGAAACCTTTGGGATCGTTTGAGAGAAAACGTGATGAATTTAAGAAACACATGACGAAGCCTCACAGTTTGAATTTTGCGTATCTCTCAGTAGCAAACGATCTTGCTGTGGGTAAGTTGCGGCTCTGTACGGACATCAACTCAGTAATAAATGTAGTCTACGTTTCATATGATGTGTAAAATCTATCAGCATTCACCGTTTAAATCGCATATGAACGAAATGCTTGTAGAATCCGTATTTGTATTTGTATTGTTGATTTAATGTGTGAACGAGCGATATAGAGACATAAATATAGTATATATATATATATATATATATATATATATATATATATATACTATATATGTCACATAAAGCTCATTATCAGGCTGTCATTTGTAATATATTGTTGGAGTGGTAAGCAAGGCCTATTGTTTTTGGATATTTGGGGAGTCAGGTGGTCCGTGAGTGTTTTGTTAATGGTTAAGTGGTCCTTGGTCTGAAAAAGTTTGAGAAACACTGTCTTAGAGTCATAAAACAAACAACCAGAAAGATAAAAATTGTGACAACATTCAAGGTTATGTTGTGCAAGTCACTAAACTGACATTATATCATCCATAATGTACATGACATGTTGTTTTGGCACAACATACACATGCAGAAAACACAGATCACACACGTTGTCAGCATGCTTTGCTATCAGAGACTGAGGACTCACAGGCATATATAGTTGCACAAACTCAGCAAGTGTGTCAGCTGTTCTGTAGGCAGAGAAAGGTAAGGATGCTTACGTGAATGTTAACTTTAAAACCATGAAGTGGATGTATCTGGCTGCATTTACACTAAATAGCACATTCAATGTATTGTAAGATCTAAGTTTTTAAGTGTGCGTGCCCCAGTCTGATCCTGCTATCTCTGTCTACAAAGGGAATTTCACAATGTTTTCAAATGGCAGTACTACAAAGCATACTTCACAATATCTTTTCAAATGGCAAAACTACAAAGTATTTTGATTTATGAAAAAGCTTTCCCCAGCATTGATGTTTTACACACTTTACCCTTGGGATTGTTTGCAGAAGAGCTACAGTACTGTTAGTTTGAGTAATCTAAAGCCGTGTGGGGCAGTATCATGAATTGAGTGCCATATCTGGTGGCAGAATCCCCAGCTGATGACTCTGTTGCAATATTTATAATTAGTACTATGATGACAGTGAAATCTGGTCCTCTATAGGCTGGAAAGCTGGCACCAGGATTACTCTCAATGTTATATGTTTTCTTGCACTGAGATGACTCATGTTAATAAGTATATTTATGTGTAAGTAAAACATTTATACTGGCTTTCTCATAGAGTTTATACAGACATTATATTGAAGCTATTCTTCTTAAAAGAGCAGTGTACAGGCCTTGTAAAAGGGCAGAATGTATTCTGTGTCCTGAGGATGGTTTACACTAGTCTAGTGGAAAGAATCATTTCCTACAACATCACTTGATGGTATGGAAATGTAACGGCAAGGAGCAAAAGCAAGCTCACAAAAATAGTTAAGACTGCCCGCAAGAGTATAGAGAACCCCCACACAAACCTTGACAGCCGTTGTTTAATGAATTTGAAAACTCCCTTTGTGAAGTGAATTTGGAACATTTAATTTTGCAGACACATACAGTACGTGCAATGATAAACATGGGTCTACCAAAAGGGCCACAAGATAATTCTAAGGGGTCATGAGATGATTAACAAGAGATGAAAGCAAAAAAATGAGTCAGACTTCCCTCTAATATTTGCTTTTCCTTGTTAATGTCTGGACAACTTTATCTCTTCAGACCTCTAAATATAAAAACAGCCTAAGAAAGAATAATTGCCCCTGGTTATAAACTGTAGAAATATCCAACCTGTGAAGTAGGTATAGCTCACAAGCCAAAAAGGTTAGGAAGCTTTTGTTTAAAATGCTATATAAAAGTGAAGTTCTTCCTTTCTTTCTTCTTATTTCTTGTTTATAAGGCAGAGATTGACATGACTGTATAGTTTATCAGCTCTGAATACACTTTATTCATGATTGTTGATTACCATAATGTATAGACAGACAGGGGCAGTGGGCTTGTAGGCAATGGGCCAGAAGCCTGTCTGTCACATTCACCCACAGTTATCTGTCCTGAACACAGCTCATTATCGCTCAACGTGTCTCACATCTGTCGTGTCAACAACTCCTCACGCTCACAACATCATACACACAAGCCTCCTCCCCGCTGGCCTTCTAAAACAGGATCTAGCGTCAGACATATGGCTGATTTTGAAGCAGCAGGTGTGCGAAGGGAGAAGGAATTTCCAAGAAAATAACAGACAAACATGAACAACAACAACATACACATCTATTCTAATGTAATTAGTGACTTTGTAATGGATTATAAGCAGGAACTTAACTACAGCTACCAGCCAGCCAAAGACTAATCCTGCCTTGGCAGAGACTTGAGGCTATTTATTTAGAGTTACTGTGGTTTAGCAGTGGTGCCAACACAGTATAGCAGCACTACTTTCTGTATGTCATAAATCAACATATTATAATCTATTTACCTCTGTATGTTATTTAGGCCTGCTCCAAACTATTTTTTTCTTTATTGATTAATCTGCCGATTATTTTCTTGATTAATTATTTCGTCGATAAAATGGGAAACTAAGATGGACATTTTTCACAATTTTCTTACAAAGTTCAAGGTGATGTCTTTAAATGTCTTTGTTTTGTCAGTCCAAAACCCAAAGATATTCACTTTAATATGATTTAAAACAGAGAAAAGTTGAAATCTCCATATTAGAGATGCTGAAAACACAATCTTCTGATATTTTTGCATAAAATATTACTACAATTAATTAATTATGAAAAAAGTTGGCAATTATTTTTCTGTAGGCTGAAGTAAAGGCATTAACTGTTAATATCTGGTCAGTTAAAGTTTAAAATGACTTCTGAATTCAAATGGAAACCACTGCATGCAGGTTGAAATATAGGTGATATGGTCCATTGTTTTGGCAGCTGTTAAACGCCTAACTGCTGCATTTTGCAAGTTGTAGACAGGAGAGTTTGCTGGGTGAGCTGCACATTATTCTGTGGAGATTAAATAAATGCAGACCTGTTCCATGTTTGTAGAGGATAAGAAACTTTTGATTCTTGATATGATACAAAATAGAATGAATAACTGATAACTTTGCCCTTTAGCAGCAGTAGTTCAGTCCGTAGGGACTGGGCGTGAGGCTAGAGAGTCGGGGATGGATGTATGGAGTGTGGACTGGTGCTTTGAGAGGTACCAGTCTGCCTCCTGCCGAGGTGCCCTGGAGCAAGGCACCTATATAAAGGATTCAAAATCCTCCATTTCTCAATTTTTTTAGCTGACCATCAAAAACTAATTCCAAGTCAAAAAGAATACCATGACGTTGTGTAAGGCTTAACGTACAGTCATGTCAGGTCCCCAATGTCTTTCTAAAATGTAGCTGAATGGCTTCTGGAGGAACAGAGGGAAAGAACCTTGCACTTGATTTAATTCAGTTGCAAAAACATCTGCAACACTTATGTCAGAGTTATTCAGCTCATTCAGGGTCAAACTGGGAGTCCTGTGCACAACGAGGAATATTTCCAAATTAAAGCGCTTACCGCAAGCACATGCACACAAATGAGATGAGGACCCAAGGTATAACCCAGAGGCACACTGTAGCTGATTTTCTGCACATGAGGATGTGGAATTTCCTTTTTTAACTGAGAGAGTTTGATTGGAGAGGTGGGATCTAAAGCAGTCAAGGGCAGACACAGTGAAGCTGACCCAGTCACACAGGCTGTGTTAAAAATAATTTTAAGTCAAAATATATCTTAATATAGTCTTCAGAATAGGGAAATTATTTATTGATAAAATAACCACAAAGGAATGTCTGTTTTTGGATAATCATTTAAACATTTAATTTAACATTTAATATCCGGAAAATGAAGGTATTTCATACCATTGTTACAAAAATACTATACAATGTATGCTCATTGGTTTGCAACAATGCCTAAAATGGTTTATTAGCCGGAAATATATTTAAAAAAACAAGCTGCAATGGTGGCAAATATATTTATCTTTGGAGCCCCCAGCCATAGTTACAACCTACACTGAGGTTTAGACTGCATCCGCTGACATCACTGTTGCAATAACTCTGTTGCTGCATCCATTTCTCCCTTCAAACTCACTGATGGCATTTTAGAGACATATTGTTTTAGTTGATAATGACCAAACGCTCGCACGCATACTCTCACACACATCATTTCAGTCACCCGCAGAATCAATCCAGATGTCAACGCATCAGGCCAGCTTCCTATAAAGCCTGCCTCTCCACTGTTAATAGGACATTTTCCCTAACATCTGTGGTCTCTATCCCTCTGCTATTTCTCTCCCTCTCTCTCTCTCTCTCTCTCTCCCTCTCTCTCTCTCTCTCTCTCTCCCTCTCTCTCTCTCTCTCTCTCTCTCCCCTGCTCTCTCTGTCTGTCTCTGAGCAGTAGAATAAATTGAATTAGAGCTCCACCACCCTCTCCGCAGGATCCTGCAGACCTCTGTCAGATACCTAAACAGAGAGCGGAAGAGAGACAGAGAGAGAGAGAGTTGTAGAGAGATAAACAGAGGGCAAGAAGAAAGACGAGTATAATAAAAATCCCCCTTGCCCCTATAAAGAATAAAGAAGAGTCCTTACAGCCTCTTTACTCTCCGGTACTACTGCCTGATAACAGCAAACACTTTTTTTAAGAGGGGAGTGGGGGTGAAAGAGAGACAAAAAAATGAGAGAGTGGAAAAATAGAGGATAAGAGAGATATCACTTCTAACTTACCTATACCTATACATGCTATTATGGAATAAAAAGTTATATTTTATTATCAATATAGCAGTAGTACCATGGACCAGATGTTTATCCACACGTTCTGTGCACTTAAAATGCTATTCATTTGGCACAGACGCCACGACAGCATTCTAAAAGTGAAAGCCAGGAGAAGCGTTAAAATACAATCTCTTACTTTGCTGTCTTACATTTCCCGGCAAAACCTCAAAACGCAATCTGGAACACACATGCATTGCCATTCATCCTGGACCTAATGGCGCGGCAAACCACTCCTTTTAGACGTAAATAGGAGGCTTAACACAGCTAAAATGAACTGAAAATCACCAGTTTCTCTACCTCACTCAGGCACCCACACTCTTTTTTCTAGAGCCAGGGAAGCATTTGCATAATGCCTCCATATCCACGGGCCATTAGCACCAGCATGAGTGGCTCGTGTGCATAAATGTAATGCCTTGATCAATCAATGCAAGCTACTGTACCGTACATACCGATGGAGCTCTAGTCCAGCAAAAAATAGAGCCACGGGAAATGATAAAAACATGTCATGACATTCCACAGTCCTAAATTGGAGACTTTAAACTCACTTTGATCACCACTGGTCTAAAAGTAGATGTCATTGTGTTCAGTGCAGTTACTCAGGAAAACATGTTTTCAGGTGGTCTTAGATTTGAAAGAAGACCGCGACAGTGCATACAGTCATAACTCATTTTCAAATACCTTCTCAAGCCACGTACACGCTTGGTGGATTTGGCACAGCACGCTCAGTAAGCTCAGAATCAGCAATGTTTATTTAATTTATTAGGAATGATGCCATGTTTCTTAAGCCCTTGCTATCTTTTCTGTATTATCTCCACCATAAAGAATATTTCCCGGGCTAAGAACCAATCGAAATTCAATACAAAAAAATCCAAATGCATGAAACAAAGATTCAATACATTTCTCTGTGTTTCTGATAGGCTTCCAATATCAGGCATGCAATTTCACTCAGTGGGCTGGAGGCAATATCAAACATTCCAACCATTGAATATTGAATGAAAAATGTATATAAACTGAGATCTCTTTTCCTATACAAACTGTAATAGGCAGAGACAATCAGCTTTTCATATAGGGGTAATATAGCAATGACTCTGTTTTAAGGCTTGTCTTTTTTAGTTTTTACCATTTCTTTTTTTTTAAGTAGATGAAAGTGATTTTCATCTTGATTGTAAAGTATGTCTTCCTAGATCTCAAATGTGTCATATTTGCTGCTTCACTAGGATGTTTACAGTAACCATACTCTGGCTGTGAAGACAGTTCAGAATATGCATCCACTAACACAAAGGGAATAGAACAGTGTGGTGAATACAAATGCTGGTCTTTAAGCAAGGACATTGTTAAAGGGCCTACGCAGGCCTACAAAGTTCAAGGTGATGTCTTTAAATGTCTTTGTTTTGTCAGTCCAAAACCCAAAGATATTCACTTTAATATGATATAAAACAGAGAAAAGTTGAAATCTCCATATTAGAGATGCTGAAAACACAATCTTCTGATATTTTTGCATCAAATATTATAATAATTATATACAATAACAATTAATATTGATGTATTCGTAAAAAGTCACGATCATAACAACATAAAAAATACTTCCGCTAACAACAATCGATCGCTGCGGCGAGAGCATCCACTTCGGCAATGTTCGGGCGATGACGTCACAAGTAGAACGCCAGTGTTTGTCTGCGTTGAAACATCCAGCAAAGACTGCTGTCAATTATTACGAGAAAGAACAGACAACAATCAATCGCCAAGGATAATTGTGAAGCGATGTGTTGTATGGGGATGTGGGGCCATCTCCAAATCTAGCTTTCTGTAGCCAAAACATGATAAAATGTCACGTTTATGGACAAGACAAGAAACCGATGGTTTGTGGGCAGCACTTTGAGAGATCGTGTTTCGAACAAACTATGCTCGCCAAGGAAATGAGATTCAAAAATAATTTAAAACTGAAAGCAGAAGCTGTGCCTACAATACTGCCGAGACCCCAGCCAGCACAAGCCATCACGCCGATTCAAACACGTCCGCCGGTGCAGAGTCCTCCACCAAAGAGACGACGAAATGCATTCGCCAAAAGGGAGAGAGCAAAGGTAAGCCGTGCTTCTTGTTTACTGTATTTATTGTTTCAAGCATAGAGCCATAATCGGTCTAGGCCTACTGTATGTAACGAGTTTACACCAGGCCCTAGCCGATATGTGTGTTATTGTTTGTAGTATTAATAACTTTAGCTAATTACACTTCATTAGCTTAATTAAGTTTAGATTCAATGTTTATAACAGGCTTCCCCATTTTATTCTGTAGTTTGAGTAAAAGCGTGAGTCTATTTAACTTTTAACTATCACCCTATTATTACAGAGGTATTGAAACATTGGTGAATGAAGCCACTGACAGAACTGAGGATACCTGTATGATCAGCGACCATCTATTGGACATCCACACTGGGGAGGAAGCTGTGTGTACACCAGTAAGTATACAGACTGTACGTCATCTGTACATTACAGTTGTAGTACCAGTAGACCTGCACATGACGTGTTAAACATACAATCACCACATGTATGTACATAATTCATATATTTGTTTCATTTGATATCATTGCTCTCTCAATCAATTCAACCACATCTTTCATTATGAATGTTATTAGATATTAACTTTACGCAGACATGTATAAACGTGCAATACAATTTCAAGCTGGTTTGAAAGATTTATTAGTAAAGTTGTGCTTTGTATATTTCAGACATGTCAGAAAGAAATTGCTGTGCAGACGGATCCCCCTCCACGGACACACCACAAGTCCATGCAGGCGTGACCACGTGTCAGGTCAGCTGGACTGCAAGTTCCAATCCATGTTGGTTGTTCCAAAGGTCAGCATCATAATATATATATATACACATACATACATACATACATACATACATACATACATACATACATACATACATACATACATACATACATACATACATACATACATACATACATACATACATACATACATACATTATATATAATGCTTGATTATAATACATCTTTTTTGCAGAGTATGTGACTGAGCTCTTGACTGAGACTCAATGCTTTGTGCCAAGACAATGTTGATGAGGAATCTTTCGAAGTCCCAGCTCCACTCAGCAGTCGGTGGAAGAACCAAACAAGAGGGATGTTGTTGTGCTGTATAGAAGCAGATTCAATCACTGAACTGACATTGTGTTTTGTTATTGACTCTAATAAAGTGCTGATACTTGAACGACGTGTAGTTGTCAGATGGAAACGTAGCACAGATCTTTTGAATGGCACATGATGGCGTTCTGTGGTTCTTACCAAGTATTCCCCAACAGTCTCACCAGCTGGCGGTATGCCATATAGTGATACATTCTGTAAAATACAAGATAATACATACACAATAAGACATGTTGTCTGTCCCTCTTCGAATACCTTTGGTAGGCTGTCTGCAACACCCAAACATCCAGACACTTTGATTTGAATCCTGGGTGATCTGTTATGCAGGTTATGTTTGCACCATGTCCCTCATATTCATTGAATTCCTCCATGACATCCTTTTCTTGCCAGCAGCTCTTCAATTGCTTCCATAATTGTACAGTTTTCACATGTACACCTAATTATACAAAAGAAGAGTGGTAAGGACATGTACACAATATGCAATATCCAGAGAAAAGGCCAATATTAACGTCATCTTAATTTCATGCTATTTATATGCCTGTGTTTGACAACAGGCTCGTAAGCAGCTCATAAGCCTGTTATGGTCGTACGGAGGTCGGATCTACCTAGTAGCAACTTGTTACACGTTTCACGTAAGTCGTAACTTCCATGAACATCTGGTAAGTGTTCCAGCTACTATAGGCAGCCGTGAGACGGTCAGTAGGCAGACTATACTTTATAAAACAGCGCTGTCCTCCGGTCTGTTTGTTAGCTAATAGCTCATGCTTTATATACAGCTCGTAATATATGACGTATGACATCAGACACAACGAAGAAGTCGATGTGTCCAAGTAGACAAGTAATTGAATATTTAGCTATCGAGCAATTTGCGGACAACTAGTCGGGTTCATAACAATTCAAGGAAACCAAGCTATGGACTCGATAAAGGATAGCTTGCGATCTATTTACGATCGAGGATAATGTTACGTTTTATTACTATTTATTGGGAAGTTTTATGAACTACAGTTAAATGTATATACCTGTCTGTGTTCTGTTGTCGCACAGGATCTCCGCTAAATCCAGGATCACAATCACCATCATCCACATGTTCGCTCCCGTCTGTGTCTCCACCTTGAATACTGTGTCTCGAGCTGCTCTGTTTCCACCACGTTAAACTCGCCCGCATGATCTGATTCCACGACACCGGCATCCTCTTCAATAAACTCCTCTTCTTGAAGGTGCAACGAGTCTATTGACGACTCACTGTCACTCGATTCTGTCGAAATATCCGAGCCAGAGTCCGACATCGCCACGTCTGCCGTGCTGTTTGTGTGTTCGACTGGTGGACTGTGTTCTACTTGTGACGTCAGAACACGCCGTTGGGTGTTTCCGGTAGCGGCGATGTAAACATCGGTGGTCGACATACTAAATTGTGATTTATTAAATACTGCAATCATTGTGTCATTAATAACACATACTTTTACACTGTAAATAGCATTTACTATCATCAGTAGAAATTCATGTTTATCATTTCGTAGGCCCTGTACTATAACACTGTACTATATTTCACTACAGCATGTCAGATTGCAAATCATTATTAATAGCAAATTACAGATATTCTCAGTGTGTAAGAGAATGTTGAAAGACTAACACTGACAGAACACACTAGAAAGCACCAGGGTTATTTTATTTAAGTAATGCTCAATTTAAATGCAATGTACTGGATTATTCAGTCCATTGATTGGACTGATTCACCAGTATGTGTATGTCAGGACACGCGCGTGCACATGCACCTGTCATTATTTCCAACTCAAAGCACACACACACACACACACACACACACACACAGCGGTCAGCGCAGAAGCTCCATCATCATCTAGCTTTGTGCCAACAATGTATGGGGCTGGGGTTCAGTTGCGCACGCGCACACACGCACAACGCATAAACGCACTACATTTCAGTTCACAGTCGCGTAGATTAACTATATAGTTTAAACCCACTAACAGGAGTGATAAGCTTTAGCCCCCCCCCCCCCCCCCCCCCCTTTCTCTTGAGGTACAGGTGCAGTGTGTCGCGGACAAACCGGGGCCGAGGCGCAGTGTTTTGTGCTCGTGTGCCTTAACAACTAGCTTTTCCTTAAACCCCGTTAAAATTCTCCTGTAGCCAGCCTCAACATTTAATTGTACCGTTGTTGAAGACAAACACTGCGCGCACACAAGTTATCTATCTCTCTGGCGGCATTAACACGTACTGATGCGTGCACGCGCGTGCACACACACACACTTATTCACAACTGGGTGCAGAGCTGCTGAAATGCAGCCTGCTGAAACTAGCCTAGGTCTGGGTCCACCAAAACACACACATACACACACACACACACACACACACACACACACACACACACTCAAGAGCTTCTATAACTTACACCCGCTCAATTTTGACCTTGCAATGTTCCCAGTGCTGGTTTTCCAATAAACAGCAGCACCTTCCCGCTACCCAACAACCTCGCCCCAGTCCCATTTCAGCATCTAGACTGAATGCATATACAAAGATATTAAGAAATAACTCTACCTCCCCGTTCTACCCCTCAGCAAGCAACCACCATTCCTCTGCTCCAACAGACGCAGTCAGAAAGAAAGAATGAGAAGAAGCAGAGAGACAAAGATAGACAGAGAGACAGAAACTGTTTTGTCATTTTGCATGTATAAAAGAGAAATAAAGAGTTTAAACTTTACCTCTTTCCGGATGTTACTGTTCCTTCGTTCACCGGGTGTCAGGTCGCAATTATCTTTCCAAATCCCATAATTTGAACGATAGTGTTGATTATAGTTGTAACTCCACACGAATAGGTTCCAGATAACAGAATATGGCCCATATATATTTATATATATATCGAGGTGTAATATCCTTCGGGTGGCTGTAAATTCCGTATGGGTTTATAGTTCAATCCTGTCTTCCAGAGGGGTGCGTCCGTTTTGCATTCTCACAGCGCCCGACGACTACATCCTCCTCTTCTCCCTCCTCTCTTTATCTCTCTCCCCGTCTTTTTCTCCCGGTATCATCCCTCCATTCGCGGTGTGAGGGAAGAATCCCATCCGAGAGAAACTGAAATGGACCCCCCTCCCCTTCAACGGCTTCTTTTTCTCTCTGTTCTCCTCTTCTTTTCGGCAATGCACCTCTATCTTTCCCGCCGGTCGCTCTCTTCGCGCAGGTAAAATAGGAAGAATTCCACCACAAGAAAAAATATCCCAGGCAGAAGGGCAGAAAAGTCTAATTATTCCAATACGAAATGTATGCAGGTTAGGCAGAGTTGGTTAAACACTCCTCAAAATCCAGAGTAGTGCCTTTCTTGCTTTGTTGGAGACCACTAAACCTTTGTAATAACGGATTTTTGGATACTCACTTCACAGTCGCGAGCTTGTCGGTCTCCCTCCTCTCTCTCTCTCTCTCTCTCTCGCTCTCTCTCTCTCTCTCTCTCTCTCTCTCTCTCTCTCTTTCTCTGTCTCTCTCTGTCTCCGAGTCTCTGTTTACGTCGCTCAGCCTCTGTTAACGCGACTCCTCTGCAGTCTGGAGTAGAAGAGAAAATAAAAGAATACAATACAGACGAGGTAACGTCCCAGTAAAACTGTCTCCCGGTAACTCACACCGAAATCTTAACGGCACAGTCCTGGTGATCCTCCTCGCCGGTCGCTTCTCCTGCACCGTTAATCCATATAGCGCGGCGGGCATGACATCTGTCAGGTTTGATATAATCAGATAGTACGACTTCCTGGTTAATTTTCAAAATAAATCCCATCTATTGGTCACTATATTACTTATCCATAATCTGCAAATGATATGCCTGACCTCTATCATGCATTATTTTTGCACTAATTTCATACCAGAGGAGCATGTGATTGGTTATCTGCCCAGGAGCCTGAGGACCTTTAGGAGGCTTCAAAAGCTCAAGGTTCACCACATGTGGAGATGTGTTAATTGCAATATGTTGAGGAATATGTACCGCAACATTATTTTACAGTGGAATGGCCATTATGGCCATAAAGGGTCCTGTGTCAAAAATAAGTTCAAATTATTTCAAAAGTATGTATTGTGCATTGTCTTTTATGAATATGTTTAATTAGAATATTTTAAGGTGACATTGTACTACACATACAAAAGGGTTTCAAAAGTGCCGTCCAATTGAATTATTGAAAATATTGGTTAGTTTAAATAGGGCATCAATAATAAAAGATAGAAAAATTAGCAAGCAAAATTAAAATTAAAGTGGGTGTCCCTTACCAAACCTAAAACCTACAGTTTACCGTCAAGAAGCTTCATAAACTCGAATCACTCCTTCTGTAACAATGCTTTTATTTTGAAGCAAAATCACCTTATTTCCGGACTGCGCCTTGATAAACCTGTTTCGCTTGACGCAATTTTAAACCCGCATGGAAGTTGTTGAAAGTACTCTTACTCCCTGATCTGTCTGGCTACACTCTACGTATTTATCTGGACAGATTCTTTTGCATAAATATGATATCAATGAGCATATCATTTGCCAGCTAGGGTGCTCTGAATCTTCTTCTTGCAGTCCCTGTTATTCATTCATTCTGCACATCATCGATGAAAATAGTGCGTGCGAGAAACTGTGGAGCAAGTGCAGTTTTTCTGACCCATTTGAAACTGTACACTTCCGTAAAAGCACATATATATCGTCTCCCGAGATTACATTTTCTCAACCATCCCCACTCTGGTTTTTGAGAAGGCGTGTCTCTGTGAGAAAGAGGATAAAATAATACTGAATATGTCTCTCTCTCTGCTGTTCTACAGATTATTGACCACAGAGGAGAGGAGGGGCAGTTAGGAATAAATCCATACAGTTTGTACAAAGCATACAGAGCTTCAGCATCAGGGAAACATTGCATGGCTAAAAAGAGAGGGACAATATCGATATGTTTTTTTTATTTGTTTTTCAGATGTTTTCGTGGAAGATTGTTATTTTCCATTTGTAGCGTTGGAATTAAGAAATGTGCAAGGTGTGAGATTCATCTAAAATAAAATGTCCATGACAATGAAAGGCAAAGATTTTAAGAAATGTAAATGATGGTTTGATTGTCCAACAATTATATTTAGTAGTTTTCTGGATTTGGATTCTTTTTAAAGTTAAGCAACTCATATCAGTTTCAGGAGTTCACATGGGTTTATTGAGCTGATGCCGCTTCGAACACCTGAGGGACTATATCAGCTCTCAGTGCCATAAAAGCCAAAATGAGAGATACAGGATTTCTGCAGGGCACTGATAAGCCTGATCGTGGTCTGTTGAAGCAGAGATGGGAGGTCTATGATTTGGGTCCTTGGACCAGGAGGGTGAAGTCAACAAAATGTACACAGACATGTGGAGCAGGATGTTGCTGGCAGAGAGCATGCATTTTTTTAAATCACTATCTCTTGCTAAAATATGATTATAGCAGTGAAATGTGTTCATAGTTCACTGTCCAGTCTTTATTTTGATCTCTTTACAATAAAGTTTTGGGATTGCCAACCTCAAAACTTTTTCAGTAATACTGGAACACTGACCGATGAATTCCCTCCTATTGTTGCATTAACCTTTAAAGTAAAAATCCTCTTCATTACCAGCCAATCAAGAACTGCAAAAGCTAAATTTGACATCACATGATTCAGTGTTCACAGATGGAGTGGTGACGATCTGTAGTCCTAAACTGTTTAAATCATAAGAGGGTTGTTTAACTTCCTTAAAATAGTTGAGATGATATTGTAAGTGGAATAATTGAGCTGCACACCTTTAATTAAAAAAAAGACAGTGTAATAAAATAAAGATCTTAACCTGAAGTTAAATTAAAGTATGCATCACATGTGGGCTCAAATATAGTATATACTTTTCTTTTGCTAAATTTCACTGATGTGACTCAAAACCACATTGTCAGTCACAGAGTGACTGACAATAGCAATACATTGCACTATAAATAAAACACATCTATAATTCTGATGAAGCTAAAGGCACCTTAACTAAAGTTGCGATCGGTGGGATGTTGTTTGGTATTGCTATTTTTTGGTACACAATAAGAAATACATTTGTGACAAACATAATAGCAGTCGGTGGGGGGACTATAGCATGAATAATGGAATTTAATTATTTTTACGATTGTTATTAATTTTTACTTTAAATGTATTAATTTCTTCGTCACATGTTCCTGCAACATGTGACCGGTGTTAGCACTGCGCCACGGAAAGATTGGTCATGGCAATACACCGGTGTAATCTTACTTTGAGGCTGCTGCTGCTGCCAATCAGTTTATTGATCAGCTCTTAACAGCTGTTAAAGTCATTGGCACATGGTCAGGTGGCTGATGGGATGCTTTCAGTATACTGAAATCACTTCATTTGTTAGCTGAGCGATCATAAATGTGGGTGATCGACGATTGGTAAACCATTTAAAACCTAATCAAGGTCATCAATTTTTTTTTTCAAGTTGTGTCTCAATTAAATTACATAATCAATAGTGAAATACCACTTTGTTATGGTTAAGGGACATCTGGGTGCAGTAAATGCTATGTTTATTGTTTTAAAGGGACCACACTACAGTATGTGTGTAGGGCCACTCAATCACTCGACAATGTTGGAACACAGCTACGCCTCTAGTGTCACCATTAAGTTGGGTTCTGGTTGAGCAAGTCTGGTTATTAACACATATTAATGACAATTAATATTAATAAAACTATTAATATTAATAATAGCTGAGTTAGGGGTTGATAATAACTGGCACTACAATGAAGTAGGTGCATTAGCTCAAAAAGAAGGCTATCAGAAGTAGTTCATAATTATCAAAATATTTCATAATTATCATATTTAATGTAATTGTTAATTATAGTAATTACTATGACTTAATTTACAACAAGTCACCTCAATGGGGGCAATCTGATTAAAATAAACACAATGACCATATCAATAGCTTGTAAAGGTTGAAGGATTTCGGAATTATGTTGATAGAACATTAAACACACTAGCATGTATATTCCAAAAAGCATTTATTAAAAAGATAATAAATGTCAAAACACATAATCGGGGGCACAGTTGGGGCTGTCCTGTGACTGTCTCTACGTGTCTGCGTATGTGTGAACAAACATGAGTAAAAGACAAAGGGACGTATGAACTTGTTAACTACTGGTTGTCCTATTGTAAAGGCTAGCCGGCTGTGGATAGCCGCTGAATGTACTGACTAAACTTGTTTTCTTTGATGACTGGACTTTCTTCTGTAATTGCAAAGAATGCAAGCGCCTATCCAGAGAGCCATCCAATGCTGTGGTGGCATGCGCTTTTAAAAAAACAAAAAAAACAAGGTCATGTCCATATATTGTACGATAAGTCGATAACATAATTATCGTGACAGGCCTAGGTATGGTGCACATAAACCACCAAACTGTGCCCTTTTAAATTCAGCGTTAATCAGAACTCACAGATGATATTTCTAGGAGCTTCATCAAATCAATTAAATCTGTGAAGTATATACCAAGACTCCCTTCGAATTCTGTTCACAAATATGGAGCTTTCTGTCGTACGGGAATTTATGGGACAGACATTGGCGCACAAGACTCCTCTCCAGATAATGACTGAATTTAAAGTAGACCCTCAGCACATACTAAACCCTCAAACCCTATGTTTCTTTCAAGAATGTAGCTCTATTTCAGTGGATAGACATCGTTTCAATGGTTTCTTGGCTCCACAAATAGATTGCTAGAGATTTGTCAAACAACATGTCCTCTCTTCTAAATCTAAAATCATTCTAACCTACATTTTATAAGAATTATAACAAGGGGCTTGTCCTTAACAAGCACAGAGTCACGAGCGGTCACTGGCCGATGCCTTTGACACACTAAGCCACTAAAACTGTGGGATTCCAGTGGTGCTGATCAGTGCATTGATTGTCGGATTATCTGGGGACCATGCTGGAAACGGAGGTTGGACTCAAATAATTGGATAGCAGGGTAGAAATTCTCTCAGTGTGACTTGGCTCAGTAATCAGAAAGGTGGACATCCAGTAACCAATTCAAGATAAGGTCTAATGTACTGAAAGGTTGTCAAAACTGCCTAAAGTTTTCATATTCACAAATTACATCATGATGAAACATATCCATCTTTACCCATATTGATTGTACCTGCTATAAAAATCTTGCAGTTGCCTACCCTCGAGCTAACGTTTTGAATGCTCTTCACTTGCCACCATTTGATTCGGTCAGAAAGAATTCTCATAGAATTGTCTGACCGAATCAAATAAAATCCCATACCCTGGTCGTGTTTGTGTCATAACTCTATCCACTGAGGCAAAAGCTGAAGATGGGAACACAAAGCACTGTCAGTATCAACATAAGCTGCTGAAGCTTTAGCCCTCTGTCAGTGTGGATCAAGCCATTGATTAGCTGTTGTGGCTATTGCAGACGGCAGCAGGTCATATTGGCTGAAATCCTTTTGCACATAGATGAGTGGTCAGGAAAGTACAAACTCAGGAATGACTTAAAGCCTCAAACCAGGAATTCTTCCATTGGGTCTATTACCTACACATTCATGTTTCCCTTAGTGGGGTGTAATGGCTTTTGTAATAACACGTACAGCATGGCTTCGCTAAATGTCCCCGTCCAGCTATTTAGTGAGCTAAACACTTGACCCAATAAACAGCAGTGGAGATCAACTGTAATGTTACTTCATTACGTTTACTATAATGATCAATTACATCCAAGCGTAAACTATACAATACATACAAAGTAATAGTAACAGTTATGGACTAAATGTTATTCTTACACTTGATATAATTGATGAAATTGGTGAGTCCAAACTCATTGATGATGATGATGGAACACACTTTAAAAAAACGCTTTAAAAAAATCCTGGTAGGGTCTCCCAAGGCAAATTGGTCTCAGGCGAGGGGCCAGACTAAGAATGGTCCAAAAACGACCTCATGAAATAAAGGGAAAGGAAAGGAGGCTGCGTGGTGCCTCCCATCCATCCATCCTGTGGGCCCACCACTCATGGGAAAAACCGCTGGGGTTGGGTGCGCTGTCACACAGGTGGCAGTGATGGTCAGGGACCTCGACGGACCATACCCGGGTAGCAGAGGCTGGCTCTGGGGACGTGGAACGTCACCTCTCTGTGGTGGAAGGAGCTGGAACTAGTGTGGGAGGTGGAGCGCTACCAGTTGGATTTGGTGGGGCTTACATCTACGCACAGTATTGGCTCTGGAACCATACTCCTGGATAGGGGTTGGACTCTATTCTTCTCCGGAGTTGCCCAAGGTGTGAGGCGTACATTGTTTTGGCAAATGTACACACCGACTCCACATTAACTTTAGTACACTCCGATTGACGCAATCGCGTGTCATTACCGCCGAATAACAATCTTACTGTATTTACGTTTAGCCTTAGCCAGCAGTTTCAAATGTGCTTCTATGTCTCCCGCTCTGGCCCCAGGAATGCACGGTTCACCACCTGGCTCAGCTGAGAAGCCAACTCTGGTTATCGGTAGCTCAATTTTGAGATACGTTCATTTTGAGACACCAGCGACGACAGTCACGTGCATTCCTGGGGCCAGAGCGGGCGACATAGAAGCACATTTGAAACTGCTGGCTAAGGCTAAACGTAAATACAGTAAGATTGTTATTCACGTCGGCGGTAATGACACGCGATTGCGTCAATCGGAGTGTACTAAAGTTAATGTGGAGTCGTTGTGTACATTTGCCAAAACAATGTCGGACTCCGTAGTTTTCTCTGGTCCTCTGCCAAATCTTTTGAATGATGACATGTTTAGCCGCATGTCATCATTCCGTCGCTGGCTCTCACGGTGGTGTCCAGATAATGATGTGGGCATCGTAGACAATTGGCGGACTTTCTGGGGAAAACCTGGTCTGATTAGGAGTGACGGCATCCATCCTACTTTGGCTGGAGCAGATCTCATATCCAATAATATTACAAAGTTTATTAGTGGACCTAATCCATGACAACCCAGAGTTGAGACCAGGACAAAGAGTTGCAGTCTTACACACTTCTCTGTGCTTCTTTTCGGGCAGTCACCCACTCAAGTCCCCATAGTGACTGTGTCTGCCCCACGACCACTGAAACTAATAAAATCTATGGTTAACAGAAGAGGAGTTATACATGAAAACCTAATTAAAATAAACACCACCGCTGCAAAAGTGCAACTAAATCGAAAAATTAAATGTGGGCTCTTAAACATCAGATCTTTAAAAGCTGGATTGGTAAATTATTTAATATCAGATAATAAGATTGATTTATTTTGTCTCACTGAAACCTGGCTGAGACATGAAGAATATATCAGTCTAAATGAATCCACTCCACCTGGTCATATTAATACTCACATTCCTCGAGGCACTGGCCGAGGAGGTGGAGTTGCGGCCATATTTGACTCAAACCTCTTGATCAATCCTAAGCCTAAACTAAACTATATATTTTTTTAAAGCCTTGTTCTTACGCTCTCAAACCCAACATGGAAAACAATAAAGCCAATTTTATTTGTTACTGTGTACCACCCTCCTGGTCCGTATTCTGAATTTCTATCTGAATTCTCAGAATTTTTATCAAGTTTAGTCCTTAAAACAGATAAAGTAATTATTGTAGGTGACTTTAATATTCATGTGGATGTTGATAGTGACAGCCTTAATAATGCATTTATCTCAATATTAGATTCAATTGGGTTCAGTCAAAATGTACATGAACCAACTCACTGTTTAAACCACACTCTGGACCTTGTTCTGGGATATGGTGTTGAAATTAAAAGTTTATCAGTGTGTTTCTTTTCAGCACTGTAGCCAGGCTGACAGAGAGTCACAGCTCTACAGAGCCTTCTATTCCTATATCTCTCAGTAGTGACGACTTCATGAGCTTCTTTAACGATAAAATTATAATTATTAGAGACAAAATTAATCTCCTCCTGACCTCAATTGGTAATGACTTAACTTCAACCGCCGGAATTTTAAAACATCTGTAACTCTTGAAATATATCTAGACTGTTTTACTCCAATCAACCTTAACCAACTAACTTCAACAATCTCATCGTCTAGGCCATCAACCTGTCTTTTAGACCCGATTCCAACTAAACTGTTTAAAGAAGTTTTACCCTTAATTAACACCTCGTTATTAAATATGATCAACCTGTCTCTATTATCACGTATCACAATCCTTTAAAGTAGCTGTAATAAAACCACTTCTTAAAAAGCCTAGTCTTGATCCAAAGGTTTTAGCCAACTATAGGCCGATATCTAACCTACCCTTTCTCGCTAAAATCCTTGAGAAAGCAGTTGCAAAACAGTTATGTGATTTTTTACATAATAATAGTTTATTTGAGGTTTTTCAATCTGGATTTAGGGTTCATCATAGCACAGAGACGGCACTGGTGAAAGTTACCAATGACCTTCTATTGGCATCAGACAAAGGACTTGTCTCCGTTCTTGTCTTGTTAGAGCTCAGTGCTGCTTTCGACACTGTTGATCATGACATTCTACTACAGAGACTGGAACATTGTGTTGGCATAAAAGGAACCGCAGTAAGCTGGTTCAAGTCCTATTTATCTGAGCGATCTCAATTTGTACTTGTTAACGATAAATCCTCCATGACAGCCAAAGTCAGTCTTGGAGTTCCGCAGGGTTCTGTACTTGGACCGATTCTATTCACCTTATATATGCTTCCTTTGGGCAATAATATAAGGAACCACTCTATAAACTTTCATTGTTATGCGGATGATACCCAATTATATCTATCAATTAAACCAGATGAAACCAATCAATTGGCTAAACTTCAAGCATGCCTTAAAGACATAAAAACTTGGATGTCTAGCAACCTTTTGATGTTAAACACAGACAAAACTGAAGTTATTATACTTGGCCCTAAACGCCTCCGAAACGCGTTTTCTTATGACATAGAAGCTCTGGATGGCATTAATTTGGCCTCCAGCACCACTGAAAGGAATCTTGGCGTAGTCTTTGATCAAGATCTGTCGTTTAACTCCCACATAAAACAAATCTCAAGGACTGCCTTCTTTCATCTACATAACATTGCAAAAATAAGACACATCCTGTCTCAAAATGATGCAGACAAACTAGTCCATGCATTTGTTACTTCAAGGCTGGATTACTGCAACTCATTGCTATCAGGTTGTCCCAAAAAGTAGCTTAAGACTCTTCAGTTGATCCAAAATGCAGCGGCACATGTATTGACAAGAACAAGGAAACAGGATCATATTACTCCTGTATTAGCTGCTCTGCACTGGCTCAAATACAGAATAGAATTCAAAATCCTTCTCCTGACTTTCAAAGCAATTAATGGTCAGGCTCCAGCATATCTTAAAGATCTCATAGTACCTTATAAACCAACTAGAGCATTACGCTCCCAGACTGCAGGGTTACTTGTGGTTCCTAGAGTCTCTAAGAGTACAATGGCAAAACTTTCCTTTTGATAAAGCTTATAGTTAGGGCTGGCTCGGGTTTGCCCTGGATCAGCCCCTAGTTATGCTGCTATAGGCTTAGACTACCGGGGGACACCTCCCTGCTCTCTTCCTTCTCTTTCTCTCTCCTCCCCTCCCTCTCTTCTTCTCCCTCTCTATCTGTATGCATTTATGTAAATGTATGTTACTAACTCATCATCCGGGGCATCATCCCCGGAGTTTCTGTCTCTAATGTGGCAGGTTGCCACTGATAAAGTTTACGTCAGGATCAGGAATGATCCTGCCGCCCTGGTCCTGCTGGATACCGGGAAGCCTTTTTGACATTTTCCTGGATTCATCCAAACTTTCTCTTTTTTCAACACAACATCATTTCTGTCAAATGTTGTATTTGTACTATGTTGTTTATCCTGTACACACAACATCTATTGCACGTCTGTCCGTCCTGGGAGAGGGATCCCTCCTCAGTTGCTCTCCCTGAGGTTTCTTCCATTTTTTCTCCTTTAATTATGGGGTTTCTTTTAGGAAGTTTTTCCTTGTGCGATGCGAGGGTCTAAGGACAGAGGGTGTCGTAACCTGTACAGTCTGTAAAGCACACTGAGACAAATATATAATTTGTGATATTGGGCTATACAAATAAATTTGATTTGATTTGATTTGACCTCCGGCGGAGCTTTTCAGAAATCCCTTTGGAGGTTTGGGGCATTGAGCCTGAGTGGGCGATGTTCAAAACCTCTATTGCTGAAGCTGCGGTGATGAGCTGTGGTCTCAAGGTCTTAGGTGCCTCAAGGGGCGGTAACCCGTGGCAGAGACAAAGCAGCAGGTGTGTGAGAAGTTCGGAGAAGCTATGGAGAAGGACTTTCGGTCGGCACCAAGGTGCTTCTGGAAAACCATCCGGCACCTCAGGAGGGGGAAGCGGGGAACCATCCAAGCTGTGTATAGCAAGGTTGGGACCCTGCTAACTTCGACTGAGAAGGTTATCGGGCGGTGGAAGGAGCACTTTGAGGAACTCCTGAATCCGACTGACACACCATCTATTGTAGAGGCAGAGCTGGAAGCTGATGGGGATCGTCAATTTCTCTGACGGAAGTCACTGAGGTAGTCAAACAACTCCACAGTGGCAAAGCCGCAGGGGTTGATGAGATCCGTCCAGAAATGCTGAAGACTTTGGGTGTTGAGGGGCTGTCTTGGTTGACAGGCCTCGTCAACATTGCATGGAAGTCTGGTACAGTGCCTAGCGGGTGGCAGACCGGGGTGGTGGTTCCCCTATTCAAAAAGAGGGACCAGAGAGTGTGTACCAACTATAGGGGTATCACACTTCTCAGCCTCCCTGGTAAAGTCTACTCCAAGGTACTGGAAAGGAGGTTTCTTAGAACTTTAACCCTTTCACAAGTGTGTTGTCAGTTCATCAAAGTTAATTGTAAAAGAAATGTTGGTGTTCAGTTGTACTTAGATTCACCCTCTTGTGTCATTTCTAGTTCTAAAAACCAAAAAGCCACACTTGAGGCTTCAAAATGGTAGTCCTCAAACCAATTTATGATGTCACGTTGATTACGTGCACTTCTTATGTTCAGTCTATGTATTAGACATAAAATAAACACAATATAAACATAATATTAGGAAAGTGACTTTATTTCTGTCCTCATGTTCCTCCTCTCCCTGGCAGATCCAACATGTAGTTTGTATTTACTGCCTCTTATACGTGGGTTTATTTACCGTCATATCTAGGAGAAGTTACCATGCTTTAGGGAAACACTTCTTAAGATTAAGTGGATTTAAGGGATCATCATAGCCTTAAGATGATTTTGGGAAAAGGAGCCCTGGAGGGGTCAATAAATCTGAAGAAAACTAAACACAGTCGACAAGAAATAACAAATAACAAGACCAATATTTTTTGTAGGATGTTGGTTGCCTTTGGGGTGACCACCTAACTGTAGGTAAACATAATGAGATACTGCACAGGATAATATGTGATGTGTTACATTGTATGAAGTCTGTCGTACAGATTGCCTCTGGACATGCTTATAATGTTAAAAATACAGTTTTTTATTAGCATTAATTTAGTCTTTGACGACAATTATCCAGAAAAGTATGGCTTTCATCCTTACAGTCGATATATATATATACTGTATAGTGATTATAATGATTATAATGACATCATCTCATGCATACAACTCAGCATACTGAGGGGAAATTTAATCACTTTACAATTCTAGGATTTTATTCGGAAATGATCCCTATACCTGTCAACATTGGAATTTCAAAATAAGGGAAATCTTCTGCCGGACTCCGTCCATACTTTAGCATCTCTCAGCCACCCAGCCCCCATATAATGTAAATGTAAACACATAAAGGACGGGTATATACATTCAGGAAATACATGTTTATTTAAAGTATGTATTACTTGTACAGACATGTTTACTTGCATAAAGTTTTAACTTTTTTGGCAGGTACAACTGCGCCTCCATCTATTTCCCGTTCACTGTGACTCTCGTCCATATGTTTTCATCTTCTCCTTCTGTGTTATTGTTCCTGTTTTCTTCTTCTGTGTGTTTACTCGCGGATAATGTTTTTTCAGCTAAAGTTAAACATAATACTGCCACCTGCTTTACTGGAGACCACTTTACCACTGTACACTTTTTTAAATTAGGCCTATTTTTATTTTTGAAAGGTTAAAAATACGGGATAATTACGGGAAAATATTTAAACGGGAGGACAGTGGGATAGAAGGAAAAATACTGGATAATCCCGGGAAAAACGGGACGGTTGACAATTATGCTGATCACATAGTTTCAGTTTCATTCTAGTCTGTAGCCATTATGCTTTTGTTTTAGCACATAACACTGTTATGAATACTGAAAATATAGGTGTTATTATTGAATATTCAGATAATTGTCAACAACATGCACAACAAATCAACACTTTTTAGGCAAAACTTCACAATTAACTAGCCAGACTAATGAATAATCCCTCATTGGCATTTTTGACCCTGTTGTGGAACTCAATGTATCGAGAGTACACCCTCATTAAATTCAGCATAGTGGCTAAAACTAGAGGTAATGTAAGCGTCTTATACAATATGGGAGTGTGAGGTTTTACATCTGCAACCAAAATGTGCTGCACATTAAATTCCGATAAGAGCTGTTCAGCACCTCGGACGACACCAGTCTCATTTCGACATTGCACTGGTGCTTTTCAAGAACGAATGAATTGAACCAGACAAGCACTAACCCGGAATTTACAAATAATAAAACATCAGTATGCTTGATGTAACAGAGAATTGCACCCTACAGCTGTCCAGGAACACTATTGTGCTCTACTGTTCACATCATTTCTCCTGTGACGGCCTCAGAGGTGGCCCTGTCCTATCCTTCCCATGTTGTGTGCTTAACCTGTGTTTCAGGAGGTTGATTGGTGGAGCTGAGACCTCGTCATCTCCTCGTCACTGATTCAGCACACCTGAGCAGGCTGGGCTCAGGCTATAAAGAGACCTGCAAGAGCTTCTCTTTTTCTTCACTCTGGCCTGCTATTTGTATTTTGTTTGTACTTTGGGTATCATTCACTTAATTAAACCATATAGCAACGTTATGGATTGTGTGGTCTCCCTCCTTGTCGCCTCTTCTCAAGCTAGGTTGTGACAAATGGGGGCTCGTCCAAAATTTGTTTGGTGAGTTGTCTAATACTAAGTAGAAGACTGTTAGCATTTAGCTATTAGGTAAAGTTTGACTGTAAATTTAGCGAAATGTGAGTTTGCAAAAGCCACTGTCATATCTCGGTAAGGTGGTGGGTCAGGGTCATGTGCGGCCTGTCGGTGCCAAAGTTTCAGCTATGGACGAATTCCCGGTTCCAACCACTAAAAAGGAACTAATGAGGTTTTTGGGTTTGGTTGGATATTACCGCTGTTTTTGCCGGAATTTCTCAACGGTAGTCGCTCCTCTAACTGACTTGCTGAAGGCCAAATCAAAATTTATTTGGTCTGCCTTATGTCAGCAAGCTTTTGGTAACGTGAAAGCTTTGTTGTGTTCTGCACTAGTCCTGTTAGCTCCCCGATTGGACCAGCCTTTCAAGCTTCATTTGGATGCAAGCCATCTTGGAGCAGGAGCCGTACTCCTCCAAACTGATAAACAAGGGATTGAACGTCCAGTTACCTTCTTATCCAAAAAGTTCAACTTCTGCCAGCTGAATTACTGAGTGATAGAAAAAGAAGCACTGGCAACTGTCTACCTTGACTCTGGAATGCCAATTGTAGTATTTACCGATCATAACCCACTCACTTTTTTGAACTCTACAGAACCCGAATCAGAGGCTCATGCGGTGGGCCCTGTTTTTGCAGCCTTACAACCTGGACATCCACCATATTAAGGGAAAATATAATGTTATGGCGGATGCTTTATCCCTTGCACCTTTTGTAACCTTTCGCAAGTTACCCTGTACTTGACTAATATGTGTTGTACATTGTTCTCTGCAGTTTTGGTTTCCCTTACTCTTAAATTGCTTCCAGGCACCAAGGTTGCTGAGGTTGGAGTTGCCGAGTCTGGAGAAGGAGTGTTAAGTTGGGTAAAGTTGTGTTTGGTAGGGGGGTTGTTTCGGCCAAGCACCTTTTAGAAAAATAATGTGGTGTTTATAGGGTAGGAACCCTGTCTTATGGGGGGGGGAAGAGGAGTGTGACTGCCTCAGAGGTGGCCTTGTCCTGTCCTTCCCATGTTGTGTGCTTAACCTGTGTTTCAGGAGGTTGATTGGTGGAGCTGAGACCTCGTCATCTCCTCCTCACTGATTCAGCACACCTGAGCAGGCTGGGCTCAGGCTATAAAGAGACCTGCAAGATCTTTGCTTTTTCTTCCCTCTGGCCTGCTGCCTACTATTTGTACTTTGAGTATCATTCACTTAATTAAACCATATAGCAACATTACGGATTGTGTGGTCTCCCTCCTTGTCGCCTCCTCTCGAGCCAGGTTGTGACACTCCGTTGCTCTAAGCCAACACTTTCACTGACAATAAATGTAGTTTTATGATGAAAGCATCACCCCAAAGAGTAAAGTGTGCAGAAACTGGCTTGAAAAATGATACTTGGCCTGAGGTACGCGGAGACCCCAGAGGCTCTCTGCACTTACGGATTGTGTACTTTAGCAGCGAGACTCACTCAACTGTGTCTTGACTGGACTTGCCAGAAATCTGCTTAATTTCAACCCCTCAGGGAGGAGCTCACAGCTTTGTCAGAAAAGGAACAGAAAATCCCACCAATCCCAAGATGTCCAACTGAGAGTCTACATGTGCAGACCAAGGGGAAACCTTTAGGACTGGAAAGTAAAGCCAACGCAAAAACCAAGATGGTGACTGCCATAATGGCAAACGCAGGACTTCAAATGCAGGTCCACAAACCAATGGCTGATGTGATGGTGCAGACACCTGAATGACAGTGGATTTCAGATTTGTGATAGTTTTTATTTTACAACAGCTTAGATAATTGCAATTTTAAATTGGGGACCATTTGTAACTCTTCTATTTTGAATTATGTGGTCTACTTGATTTCACATTGTAACAGCAACATAATTCAGTCTTTTTAATGACAATTGATGTTTCACTACTATCAGGTTCAAAAAGACAATGAAATATAAATAAACAACTATATAAAGGACTGAATCAGAACTTGCTCACATCCTTACAACCATATGGTAAATCATTTAAAATGATATGCAGGCAAAGCACTGAAGTTATGGCTAAAAACTTGAGTATTACAGCAGTGTGTGTGTCTACAAGCAGTGACAACAGTAGGAGGCTGTGACTGAGGCAGTCTGAGATATCCCTTCTTTAGACCAGACATTATATCCTCTGACTATAGCAACATACATCCTTATGTTCAAACTGTAGGGATTAACAGCAACATAGAAATAAACCTATTATCTGTTAAGCTGCAACAACATGGAAAATGCCTCCTCCACTGGTGATGCACCTAAACACCAAAGTGATCCTTTTACATGCTGTTGAGTCATCTATAGTGCATGAAGCATCTACAGATACAGTATGAGGTTCATTAGCAGCCAAAGTTTTGACAGCTATGACAGTCAGCTTAGTTCTAGAATAATAAGAAACATTTCCTCTCCATACTAAAGCAAGCACACACAAAGTCAAAACCTTAGTTATCTTTGAAACACCACAGTGAAGCTAAAAGCTTATATTATACAACACTCACTTAACATTTGAATATCACACTTTTAAGTCAAACCGACTTTTGTGTAAGGTAATATTTTAATGCAGCTTATGCATATTGTATTTTTACATGTTATTGTACATACTTGTGGAAACAGTGTCTAAGCTTTTAACTGCTAGACAAATATTATATATTAATATTATGTTCCACTGAGTTAAATCTATTAACAAATATCAGTCCTAATCATAACTACCAAATATGCATTCATTTTCACAATTTTAACCCATTAAATGCCAGTTTCTTTGTATAGTGTCGCTGCTATTTCTTATAAAGGAAAAAAAACGACAAAACACAAATGTGATTATTCTTTTGATTATTAAATGCTCGGGGGGATTTTATATTTATTTTTTATATGTCAATGATTATCAACAACATTGACAACAGCTGAAGTTCAGCTTCCAAAATTGAAAGAAAACTCACAAAAATGTATGCTACATGCATTAACACAGCCAACATGATCGAAACATTAAAAAGCCAAAAATATCCCTAGTGAGGCGCAAGGGTTAATGTCACACCTGCTGATTCATCGACAGCTTCTGCTCAACCCGTACTGTGCTATGTGATCTAGCTCGCGTTAGCTGTCTCTCTTTCATTGGTCCAGACGTGGTGATGGCAAGTAACCAGAGTGTGAGAACTCGTCCTGTAACCTCAGCTCTCTGTAATGTACATTACACTGTGATTTGAATCATGACACACAGTAACGTAGGGAGTGCTAATCCCAGATGGGATTTATCAATGGCTAAAATCTGCCCCTGACTTGATTGAGTGCCTGTGTGGCTGCGCAGGGTGTGCTGATTCCACAAGTGTTTTCCCACATTCTGTTTTTCCATTTCAAACAGGGACTCTCACAGATAATGGGTGTAATTACTACAATACCCATGAGCCTTGGCTACTGTTGCTATGGAGAAGAAGCTAGCCAGAGGCGCGAATACAAGCATTTGTGAACAAAACGTGGCGACATATTTTCCCAAATCATCCCAAATTGACCCAGAATCCAAACTCAAATTGGTTTAACTTGAAGGTCATGCAGGTCTATCAAATATTTCCCGATCCAGTTGTTCATCTTTTTTACTTAAGATTCAACTATGAGTCACATAACATTATCTCTGGGAAAAATGAATCAGGCTTGTACTTCCGGAAACCAGGGTGAAGCAGTAATACAATTTTACTACTGCATATTACTGCATTAAATAGCCCAGGCTTTTATTTGTTTCAATCACTCAACACAACCAGCCTTTATTAAGGACAGGCCTTTAATTCCTTTTGCACAAAACTTTACTCAGCAAATAACGGAAATACTGATAATGTTTTATTTAAACAAGTTTGAATATTAATTATATAAAAATAAAGCTATTGAATAGCATATCAATTACTAATCATGTATTTGATCTAGCTCCGACAGTTAACAACGCGTGTTTTACGACACATCTCTCTACCTGTCAGTGACGAGCCTAGTGTACATACAGTAACAAAAAGAAAAAGAGGTGAAAACCTAACAGAGAAACTGGGGATACTTTTATTTTGTAGTCAGCAAGGTAAATAAAACAAGCATACCCAACAACTCGGTGCAGGAAGAAGAGAAATATATGCTTCATGTCAGTTTAAAGTGAGTAATGGACGTTACATGACAATATTCACAACTTAGATTAATTTTTATGAAAAACAGCTTGAGTCTTTTGATCTTTAAAAACTAAAAGAATATAAATGATTGAGGAATGAACACATATTCTAACTTTATGCCCGCTTATAAGGTCGGGAGTGATCGTCTGCCTCTCTTGTTTACCATGCCGGTTCATCTGAATGAATGGTTTACGTAAAATGAACTGAAGTATTGAATTTCTCATTGTTCATATTGACAAAAGTTACACAGCTTCTAATTGAGAAATGTGTTTTGTTTGTCAAAATGTATAGCCACACCTGGTGAGTAAATGGGACTTGGCGTACTTTAGTACCCACCTACACAAAATACAATGAAATCCCCAGTACAGGTAACTAAAATGTCTTCTTTTCTGCACATATGATTTGATCAAATGTGTATGCGAGTCACCAAGGAAACACTGATCTTAACAAAAACCTATACATCTTCTAATGTAGCATTATCAAACCCAGATATATTACGTTGTTCTATTTATAGTAACCAATCGCAGTAGACTGATTGAGCCAGTTTTGTGAACGTGAGCGTGACGTATTTCTCCCTAAATGTTCTTTCCATTATCACTCAGCTCTGCCATATGCCTTTCTCTGTGCATACATAGCGCCAGTTAAACAGCGTTGTTAGTCATGTTCATTTTGTCGTGTGACTGTGCTTCAGGTCATAACATCTGCTCAGTAACCTAGGGAACTGTGCATGTGTGTGTGTTCATGTGTGTCTTTGACTGTGTGAGTAGTTTCCTGAGCCAGGTACATGTTCCATTCATGGTGAGATCTGAACCTTACTCTCTGCCTTGCAATGTTATCTACTCTGATTCAGATAAGGCTCCTGAAAGTGTGTGGATGTGTGTGTGTGTTTTTGTGTGAGAGAGAGTGCGTGCACTGCCAAACAGATAAGCCTCCCTTGCAAGCCTCTTATTCATGCAGCCCCTAACAAGGCCACTCTGAAACCATCTTTTACTTGTTTACACTTCAGCATGACCAAAGTGTGCACACGTATGTTTATGAGTGTGCCTTCATTAATGCCTGTTATGTGCGTCAAAGTGTGTGTTACTATCTGTGCTTACATGCATGCTCACATGGGCTTTGTGTGTGCTTGTAAAAATATTTGCCTATTTTTATGTATTGTGTGTTTCTGTGTGTGTGTGTGTGTGTGTGCGCGCACCTTGACAGATAAGCCTCCCCTGCAAGCCCCTTATTCATTCGCCGAGCAACAACAAGGCTGGCATTACTAATAAACTCAGCTTCTATGCTCTGATATGAGCAACAAATTTGGAGTTTCTCAAAGAGGCTCATAGGGACGAGGCCGCCGCATTGTAAGCTCCATGACATTCACATTTCCAGAGAGAAACAAGGGCGAGAGAGACAAGGTAAACGAAAAAGAGAGACAGAGACACTCTGTTTGCATGGCCCCTTGCAGAGTGTGTGACAGACAGACTATAATTGTGAAAAGCATGGCCTATAGAGCATAAAGACGAATTGTTACACACCATTAAACCATTCCTGTCCATGGCTGCAAACAGAAACTCACACAGAACCAAAGTAAAGTAATACGCCCCATGACTAATGGAGTTGTCAAGAAGTGTCCTCACTTCACATTTGATTAAAAACAGCCGACATAAAATATTTTTTTTTTCTTTACCTTTCATTATCACATTATTCTGATGCCAGTGTCGCCTGGGCCACACTGCATGCCAGAACAAAAATTAAATATAAGGAAATATAAGGAATATAAATGAAATAAGGAACCAAAATGAGTCATTTTATCACTTTCTATTAATCATAATCAGGCTCCTAAAAATGAAACGAAAGGTTCTTTCTTAATTGTGTTTCAAAGAAAGCCCAATTTCTCTCAGATTACGGTCACAGTTTTAAACACATACACAACAAAACTACTTGATTATGTTTCGTAAAAGATCATGGTTTGGGGTAAAAATCGTCACGTAACTTAAGTTATGTACGTAAGTTAACATCCATTCATCCTTCCACCCCGTACTCCTCCCTACGCAGACTTTGATTAGAAACGTATCTGTGATACTTAAAAAACTGACATAAACTTGAAGAAAATAAATTTACTTAAAAACGTAACTACCAATGCAGTTTTGTTGTATGAGAACGTACATTTTAGGAAACCAGGCTGTGTCATCAGAGGTGCTAATACCAACTTTTCTCAATTTACAATAAATTACAAATGTTGTGATTCCTGAGAGTTAGGTATCTCACACAGTTCCCATTCTTGGTGGCTATGCATTACAAACAATGACTCAATGCCACAATGTGCACTTTCTTGGGAAAAAAGACTCTAAATTGTAAAATGATTTCAAGGAAGAGTTGACTTACCTCCAATCAATTGTAATGATAATGCTCGTGATATTCAGTTTTTCTCTAATGATGAGTAATTCCAATAAAAAGACTCAAACCAACTATGAATTGATGATACTAAAAAGTATAGCCTGATATGTATCTTATTCCTCTCTGCCATAGAGTGCTGTCCAGAAACTATTAAAACACCTCAATAAGCATGAACACACACACTGTAGCTTACTTTGACTCAATCCCACAAACACGTCCTACTGCCGTAAACACTCACTAATGGACCAAATGTTTTTACAATAGTATGTAAATATGCAAAATGGAGAGAAATACAGAGTTTTGGTGGTTAAGTAAGAAAATTATCCATGATATTTGTAAAGAAGTGGTCATTGAATATATTTTGTATCAAAGCAATGAAAAGTGTTGCACAGTTTAGTCCACATTGACTTATGTTGTGTTGTTGAAGTTTGAAAAAGTGAATTCTAGTAGCCTATACAGAAATGTGAGTAAAAACCTGTCAACATTTAGTATATTCAGTGCTATTATATAGAAGGTCACGCAAACTGAAATGTAGAGTGAAACATAAGGTGAGAAACGAAGCATGGTGATCACGATTCTACAGAAAGCTTCAGTCTTGGCAAAGGCTTACTATGTCTTCGCTAGACATCACAGAAGAAAACCAGGGATATGGAAGAGGCGGTCAGTGGGAGAAGGAAGAAGTGAGTCAGCTCACTACGCTTCAGTTAGAGATGGGGGGCTGTTATGGAACATAACCTATAGGAAACATTGAAAAAAATCATGAAGCCAATTCTGTACTACGTACTCTGTCTTGAATGGATACAAAAATGTAGAAGAAATATAAGAAACAACAGTGTCGCTGAAAATCTTTATCATTACAGTATGCTGGACTGAAGCTGCTGTGAAAATCTGTGTGACAGACTGGGATAACCATATTAATACCAGGGAGAGTTATCATAATACAGTAATTGACTTAGAAGGAGTGTTTCCAGTCACTACAGGGAGGAGAGAGAACGTAAAAACATATGAAAGGAAAGAAAATTCCATTCGAGAGCCTTTGTAAAACCAAGAAATGTGTGAATAAAAATAAAAACTGTTTTTAATTACCAAATGAAGTTTAAAGCAAAACGGATTTATGTTGTTGAATAGCTGTAAAGAAAAGAAGCATTGCACTGTACTTATCTGACAAAATAATGAAGTGAAATTGTTGTTATTTTAAACAGATCTAAATACAATTAATTAATGTGACACATAAATGTTTCTCACTCAAGTGAAACACAAAACGTCTACAGCCATGCAAACAGCTCTATCACTACTCTCTCCTTTAAGCTAAATGCTAGCGTCAACATACTTACATTCGCAGTGACATGCTAATGATTAGCAGGTAATGTTTACAATGTTCACCTTAATAGTTTGTGTTAGCATACTAATGTTTGCTTATTAGCTATCGGTCTTTGGGAGGATGCACCTTCCCACTTTTTGCTTGTTGTGCTAAGTTCATAAAGTTCCAATATTAATTACCCAAAGGTAATTTCTGATTAGCATTAGCCACATCAGACTACAGGTGAGGAAGATGGCAATGTCATTATTTTGCAGGTATTTAGTCTAAAATGAAAGTATTGTACAGATTACAAGTTTGACCTGATGGAAGCGCTGATGTAAGTTAACCCTAATGTCATTTTGCACCCAACGGTTGTTGAGATACTTCGATTTGGATCAAACAACCGACAGGCCATTCCTAAAAATCATCCAGCAGTAGTGTACTCAAAGAAAGTAAGAAGACAGCTCTCTCACGCTGTACTTTCAAGAAAATTACAATATAAGAATTATAACTATTATCATTTAATATCATATTAGAAATATCGATATATGTAATTTTACTGTTGACTTGATGAGAGGAACTCAATACACTTGGGAAAAGAATACTTTACAGAATGTGTTTTATTTCTGCAGTTACTGCCCAATTCATTTAAAATCATTTCAATTCAGTAGCAGTCAAGACATTTCTTTCTAATGCAGACATATAGCTGCAGCAATAACAACGTCAACAACATATACTGTAAGTGCCAATGAAATGCTGTTAATAGCGATTTCTCTTTGTGAACTACCACTTACACAGGTAATGTATTCCACTCAGAGTGGTTCCCTGTAAGACTGCCTCACTGGGGGATATTTTGACATTATGAGTTATCGTCAGTTTACAGAGGAAGCTGAGATTTCTGAGTTTATGTTTTACTCTCCACTTAAAAGATTTTTCTTTATTGAAATAAAAGACCAAGGACATGCTCAAGATTCCAATCTGCTCTTTGTTGTGGTTTTGAAGAAAAATCTTCTCAAAGTGTGGCGAACTGAAGGAAAAATGTGATTGGAGATTGAGATAACCAGCTGGACACCCTTTAATCTTCCCTGCTGAAAAAGGAAAATTCCTGCCAGCTAAAGGGCTTAACGTACATAACACTGTGTGAAAGCGCAGCCCCCTAATTCTTCTGAATAAGGCCACTGCGTGACAGAGTGAAGGTGCCGACTTTAATGGCTCCACCAAAAAAAGGCAGGGTCATTGAACGTGGCTCAACTTTTGAAAAGCAAGACAAAGGCATCCATTAAGACACTGTGTTGGACACTAAAATACATACAAGCACAGATTCCTGTTGGAATACATTGTGCAGCGAATGCTATATATCTTGAGATTAAAGTGTTTAGAGGTTTTGTGTGTGAAAATGCATGAACATGTGGATGCATGTGCGTTTTGTTTTTTTTAATCTTAGGGCTGTTTCTAAACTTTTGATCGATAGATTAGTTTACTTCAAAAGATATATATATTTTTTAAATACATAATTCAAAGAGTAACTTTCAGCGTACTTTGTTTTCGCTCATTTTACTAAACTCAAGTCAGAAAGAGATCAGATATAGAGAATTCAGTGATGCACAACATTTATTTTTACCACCTTTTTTTCCACAGTAATATGGTCGTCACCATAACCGCCACCTCCCATCAATGAGAGAATACCTTTGGACATGGGTGCTGGAGATCAGTGTAGTAACATATCAAAGTTTAGTTGAAATTTTGCTGGATAGCATGTACATCTGCCCTTTGGAAGAAATGGCTTCGTTCTGCACAATGTTGAACATGTTGAACATGTTGAACTTGCGCTTATGGTGTAAAAGCCCCGTTAGAGGCCAATGGTAGCAGACAAGGTCCAATGTGACTATGTGGAGTTCTGTTACTAAATTGAAAATTTCCACGATGGTTGCCAACCTATCACAGTTCTTCAACACAGACAGACAAACAATATCACACTTCTGCTACGACACAGTGATAATCTTACCAAAACTGCACTGTAACGTAATTGTAATGCTGTGCAGTTTGCTAAAGCTGTGTTGTCTGAGCCCCTGCTCTGCTACTGTTATCAATACACTGGGTGGATGAACACTATCTGCTGTTTAATACATAAGGCAGTGATTAAAGGTCTGTCTATATTCATAACTGAACCGGCAGAGATAAGAGAGGCAGCGGGGTCATTACAGGATAAGAGAGATAGTAAATTAAACCAGTAGACATTCTCTTCTAATCTCTTTCCTCACCTCTTCTTTTCTCAAGTTTTATTCAAGTTTTTTCTCTGATGGGGAAATGTTAGCCTGCCTCTCTCACTCTGTGTTCCTTCCTTCTCTGTCTTAACTCACACTGTGTTGAGCGGTGATGACTTTATGGCACAGTGTCAAAGACGTTGGCTGATTGCCTGATTGACCAGAACAACTGTTAGTCAGACTTCTATTCACCACAGCGCAAGGGGAGGCTCCGCTACAGTCGGGGATAGACCTGTGACAATTACTTCCAGGAAGTGCCATTGTTATTGTCATTCAAATGGAGAAAAAAGCCATTTAAAGGCCTGAGCTGCCTTGGACGTAATTTGTAAAGCTTTCTTTTTTATATAATCATTTCTGTTCATACCTTGTAATGGCATTTTACTGAGCAGCCAGCTCTTATATACAGTAGTAGGTAAGACTCACCCAATGCACTCTAATCACAGGGCGTCATGCCACTACTCCACTCCTCAGCTTTGATGAGTGTTATAGTATTGTGGAAGCAGACATAAACTAGGGCTGCATGACAAACAATATATGTATCGTTCTTATAGCATAGACATTGCAATGTGCGCATGCGCAAAAAGGTGCAATCACAGGACGTGTGATGTCGGCAAATTAACTGAAACACGTCATGCTACAACCTTTTTTACTGCTGGTTCCAAAAAGAAAACTCCCACAGTTCTTAATTTCCATGACTATTCCGGTGTTTCCCATTAACTACCTAGATCCACCATGGTTTGATAATGAACCGTAACTTATTGTTACACTTCTCAACAGGTGGGGTCCACGTCTACGGGTCAGAGAAGGTCTTTGGGTGTTGAAGGATCCTCTTAATGGTGCTGAACGGCCCTTACCCACTCGACACGTCTTAAAACACAGACCCCTTCTCGTTTTGCCATGTCATCACTGAATATGATTAAATGATTCATTATGGCCTTATCTAGCCTTTTTAATTTGTGCGGTACATTGATGAATTTAACAACAAAATTTAGGGTGAAGATTCCTGTATTTTTATTGCAAATAATGATTTTTCCCCCAATATCGTGCGGCCCTAACATAGACATAAGTCTACAGCTGTTTGTTCTGCCAGAGAGTGTATTGTTTAGTCATGTACAGAACAACAGCTGAGTCATGAGATGTAAGGACACAGACAAGGGGTTACCAACACAAATGCTAATTAGGCTCTCTTTTGGGCTAATAAAAGCCTGTATAATGAAGCTATTTACACATGAAGCTATTTCTGTGCTTGTTTCCTTTAATTTTGCTCTATAAAAGTAAAACTAAGACCAAGTACAATACGTCCAAATTTAAAAAGATCATCAACAATAGCAACCAGTAAAACAAAAAGTAATACATAATACCCTTATGTTTTTACACAACAAAATAAAAGTCAATTATTAGTTTTGACTTGACATTTTAGGAGAGCTGCCCACATATATCACTGAAAACACAGACAAGATTTTTCACCCTTTGTGCTTTCTTTTTAAAATGTGTAGCACCTATTGCTTGTTGTTCCTCTTCCTGTCCTTGACCGGTGCAGACAAACCCACACAGTTATGTGGAGAAAACTATTTTTTCTTTCTCTTACCTGGTTGTGTTGTGTTTTATTTACCCAATACTTTCTTTCTTTCACATAAAGTTTTTTTCTGTGTTTTTGTTGAAATTCGTTAATTAATTATTTTGTTTAATTGTTATTAAATTACTATTTTGACTTTAAATTTTCAGTTTCTCTCTATTCCTTTTCCCGGGGTTAATTTATTGTTACTCCTGGAGTATCAGTTAACGTAACAAAATCATGATCTTGTAGTATTTTACCTGTTTATTGCATACACAAACTAAAGCGTAAAGAAATTACGAAATGTGTTTATAGGGGGGGGGTCATGTGCTGGATTATTTATTTGCTAATGTCTTCCTGAAGTCTTTGTTGATTGCCTAGCAATCTCACAGTGATGACTCCTGGAAGTAAGTTATTGTCCCACTGTAATTATTTTATAGTACTTCAGGTAGAGTTTCCAAGAACACTATTGTCCTTCCAAATAGTGTTTTCTGGGTGAACAAATCATCTGGAGTGACCTTTTTAAAGAGATTAATTGCAACACCTGGATGTCCAATTTGGACTGTGTAAACTTAATAAAACTGCCCCATCCATCACTGCATAGGAGATGGTGTTTAGGCAAGGACAGCATCTGTGACAGGATAGAAATTCTAAAAATAATTAGCAGCTGGCCTGAAAATGAGGAAAGTACACGCTTGACAAGGTGAAACCAAAGTGTTGACAATAGCTAACCTGCCCACCCAAAACATGGGGAAGAACAGACCCTAACAATGAAGCTGTCAGACCCCAGTGCACATAAGTACGGAGTGCATGATGAACCTGAAGTGCTTGTCACGGGTACGCATCTAAACAGCTGACACCCCAGTCTACAAATCTACTCATGCAAACTCATGGTTTAAAGCCCATTAGTGCCTTTTGTGCAGGAGAGGGATGGACGCTTAGTTGGCCAATTTGACTTTAGGGACGGATCCTTAACTGAGAGACGTAACCTGAAGAGGTTACAAGAACCATTTATCTCCATTGCCAGAACATTATGGAACCTATTGCATCAAACATTTCGATGATTTGATGCATCTGACTTCCAGATCCATGCCCTCTTCCAACGACTGCTGAAGAAGTTCAAACTGCTCTTCATTATTTTGACGAAACAAATCATGGCCCACAGAACCGTAATTTTAACGCCAATGAAACTTCAGCTAAATTTGGCCAAAAGGTTACTAATCCATCAACCGGGAACTACCACAGAAACTTTTTTGAGTACTTTGCCAGTACTTTTATATTTCTGTCTGTCTATGGGCAGATTATAGGTGAGATTAGAAGATTACGCTAAATACAGTCACAAAACATTACATTTGGGAATTTTAGATCAAAATGAAGGTCGAGCAAGGGGGTCAAGTGGCACCTGCTATAAAATTACAGAATATAATTATAAATGAAAGTTTTGAAAGTATTTTGGGTGCAAATTCAGGAGGCTCATCTCGCTACACCACATGGAGAGCCATTCACACGGACACCGGAGCAAGAGGACTTTGGTGAATATTATATAAACCTAAATAAAATATATCAAACATTCAATATTATATAGATTTCTTTTTATATAAACGTGTACAATGCAGAGAGAAAATGCTGCATATTATACCTTTAATTCATAGGAAACTCCAAAGAATACAGTACAAGGTGACCTAAACTCAGATTATACCGAAGGCTTCAGCAGAGCTGCAACGTAAACTGATGTAGATATGATCATCTGCCCATGTCCGCAGGGGTCTGCAATCTAAACTGTATGAACACACTTACATGTGGATCAAATGTGGTCACCCAATGTGATACAGACAGAACAAAGACTTTGTCAGCTGTCCACATTTTAGTCCATTTGTATGTTTACTAGGGCCATTGGAGTTGTTACTGACAGCACATATTTAAAAGAACAATCACTGCTCTGACATCTAATAATACCATTAGTGTTCATTCAAATGCAAATGTCATAAAAAAGGATGGTATCTCTTTGCCTCTGTGCTCTTTCTTTTCTGTCTGCCATTTTCATTCAAATGCAAATGTTCAACCACAATATATTATTTTCTGTGTTTTTAAACCATACATACCTAAATTTGTTTTTTATTCTTCTCTTTCTCTGAGATAGTACATGTTTAAGAGATGCCATTTTGTTTGGTGACTCACAAAGTCCCTTCCCAATTGTCTTTGTTATACAGTTGTTAAAGGTCAAATATGAAAAGTTTTTAAAGGGCATACTTTGTACAGAATGTCTCACAGTGGCAACTTTTCTATAGTTAATATTGCTTTCCTTGTTGTAATGTGGTTTGAAGGAAGTTCTCACAGTTTATTTAGTTAACAAATATGTGAACTAAAATGATGTTATGTAAAATGTATGGTGGGCACAACAAAATGAAGCTGCTTTGCTTGGAAATTGAAGTCTCTGTCGCCCTCTCTTTCTTTCTCCCCACACTGACAGTAAATGGATTCAGGGCTACAATTAGCATCAATCTGCCATACAGCTCAAATAAATGACTCTTAATAGACTCCACTGCAAGATGCTGCAACAGACTGCACAACGAGAGACACTGATAGAGCTAGCAACCCCCACACACATCATGTACTCTTCAGATTTCAATTATCTTTCATCCAAACAGCATTAGGATGGCATATTATTACCTAACCAATACCACATGTGAAACAAAGTCAAAACACAAACAACAACATTATCGTCAAACTATAATAAATATAGAATAGGAAAGCTAATGATGGAAACAACACACCTCACAGCATAACATTCTCAATGTTATCATCACAATGACATCAATTGGAAAAAAGAGACAAAGACGAGAACAATAACAGAAGTGAACCCTTCTGTCACTGTTACTATGCCATCAAGCTTCCCATTCTATCAGCTGTAATTTAAACGTACAATGGTATGTTAGGATACTGCATGGAGTGTTGCAGTATACTATGAGACCTCACAACGGTTGATTGTTGAGCTCTGTATATGTGAGTATAGGTAACATCTAGTCATCAACATCTAGTTTATAACTAGTCAAGATAATCCATGAGACACTTAAAACATTATAGATGTGACTTATAAAGCATTATATGACTGTTGATTTCATGCATCAGAAAGCATTATGTGTCTGAGAGTGTAGTCATGAAGCAGTACAATTCACTATGAGAACTAGGGATGTCTCGATAATACTTTTTCATGTCCGATACCGCAACCTGCCGATGCTAATCTGATACCGTCTTTTTCCCTCACTTAAACAGCTAAGCTATTAATAATAAATATTCATGGATCTTTGTCATCTTAAAAGAATGAATGCCAAAACTGTGAAACAAATATTCTACTCCCCTAAAGGAAGAAATACAAAGCCAACAAGATATTCCAGTTGTGCAATACTGCTGCATCCTTTCATCTAAACTCATTCACACACAGAACTTTAAGCAGAATTTTGATTGGTCAGTACCATTCAAACTTTAAAATGAAACTTAAAGTGCAGCTTTGTGCAAACATTTGAGTATTTAGTAACTAGTAATACTAAACTAGTATTTAGTAGTATTTAGTTAATAACAAATTAATTATAATTCCAGTGCAAATGCTGGATATAATGCTACACCCAATGACAGTTATTGACAGTTTAGGCCAATGGATGACATCAGATTATACTACTCTAATATCCGACCCAGTGATTTTGGCCAGTTTCAGACATCAGTACATAGTATTGGATCGGCGTTGCCGTAGTTGGGACCTACCAATGTGGTTGGTAAATGTAACAATATCTCAGCTGACAAGTGAGGCTGGAACTGCTGAAGTTTAAACTTCCCCAAGTCCAATAAAGAGCAAAACAGAGGTGCTAGTGTTATCCTAAACTTTGATAGCAGCCATGACGGACTCCAAGAAGGTGTTTTTCGTCAAACTGTTTATTAGGTTAAGAATAAACTTTCATGCTTAACTTTGGAGCCAACTTGGACAAGTCCTAAAAGTGCTATGTATGAAATCACCTGAGCTAAACTTGGCTCGCAAAATTTTAAATGCAAGATTACTGCCATAACAAAGGAAAACTCTACTTTATTATATCTTACATCTTGGGTATCTTGGGTTCTTGCTTAAATCTTGACAATCATTTTACAACAATCTCAATTACTCACAATTACTTTGAGTACAAAGTTATTATTTCCAGAGCTACAAACATAAAATCTAAATTGCAATAAACCATAGTTATCCTCAAACAAAACTAACAATGACATAACACTAACAGACATATATGTTTGAAATTGTGAACCCCAACAACAACAGGTAAAGTTAATAACTCTTATACAATTAACTTTACAAAAGAAACATCAAACATCAGGAATGAGCGCAGCCTAAGTATGATAGCATAAATAAACAGCAACTGTAATCGCAAATTAAATGCAACATAATACATTTAAAACAACAAATAAATGTTTAATTTAATTCATAAGAATAATTTTTATTTTCCTTCAAGGTCTACTAGCCCTCATGTGTCATCCCTTCTTCTCAGTTAAGGTCGGCTCTCACTCCATCAGCTGCCTGCATATTGATTCCTCACATCGGCTCATCATATTTCAGCCTTCCAAATTCAAAATGATGTCACTCCACAAAATATCAGTTTATTGATGTTTTATAATCTGGACACTTATTTTATTATTCAGTGTAGAATGTTGCACTATATCCAAAAAAATCAATATGCAGGGAACTGACTTGACACTGACATTTATCAAAGGGTCAATACTGGAGTTCTGACATCATGCATCACGTGTTTTGTGAAAAGGAACTTAAAATAGGACAGAGTAAGTAAAAAGAGACTGAAGAGACCTAAAGAGGCACCATTAAATAGTATCATCTCCAACAGTCTCTGTTTTTTGAGTGAGTCCTTGTCCTGAGGATGAAAAGAGCCTTGTTGTAAACTGAATTATACTTCACTTGAAAAGCAATGAAGATAATTGCTTATTAAAGTATGCAGCATTACACCCAATGCTGATGAAACTAAGTGACTGCTGCTGTAAAGCTCTTGTTTTCTTAACTGTGTTACAATTAAATACCTACAACATTCATCAACCGACAGCTTTTCAGAGACAAATCATGGAAAGGAAAGGTGGAAATAGACACCTACACGTTTCTGTTTTCTTTTTCCTCAGACAACATTGTTTTTTGAGAAAGTAATTTAAATGCTGAACACACATACAATCAAACATTCCTGAAAGACTCACATACAATTACATTAAAAGACAAAAGATACCATCAATAAATTAAGACCAATGATGAAATAATACTGTAATCAAAGTGGGTCTATTGATGACCAAATAGTTTGAAACCGTAAAGTACATTCAACAGACATAAAAAAACAGTATAAATGCAGTTTTTAATGATAACAATGGCAATTCTCAGTACATTTTTTAAACAATGGGTCCTTCATTTAAGACAAAGGTATTGGAAAGAGCAAAATTCCTCTATATCTGTTCTGTCTAAAGTCATTTTTGCAGATAGCAGGAATAGAACTTTTGTCTCTGGAGCCAGTACAGTAGAAAAGGAGGAGTAGAAAAGCTTGTGAAATTATTTCTGGTGCAAAACAGCACAGACAAGTACAACCATCACTAAAATTGCGGTGCCTCAACATCCAGTGTGAACCCAGATTTTGGTTCATAAAATGTACCTGAAAATCCCAACACATTCCACAAAGACAGCCGTTGGGCAGAGATAAGTACGCCCATCTGCACACAGACAAACAGTGTAAGCAGCTCTCTTTCATTAGTCATTGCACGATTACTAATGATTTATATCAATAACAACTGCAATTTATACAAAAACAGAACACACATATACAAATGTTTTGTATGCTAATTCAAACGTATTTATTTTTCATATAGAGCCAGAACGCATGTGGAGACACATGTTAATGCCAGGTGTGAACTGACGCACTGAGAGCTGTCCAATAGTGATCGGATCAACAAAGATGCACATTAATGCCAGGACTGTACACACACACACACACACACACACACACACACACACACACACACACACACACACACACACACACACACTGCTGCACAGACCATGATATCAGTACAATGTGACTTTGCTGCTACAAGGCCTCTTAGCTTCACTGCCAAGGTTATTAAACAGAGCTTACTGATCTGTGTAGTTCAACACAGCAGGGGGGTACAGTAAGAACTCTTAGTTATTGGTTCAGCTCAGTCTTTGTAGTGGTTAAAATTTCACATCAAAGTAATACATATGCATATTTTAAAAAAGTGATATTTTGCTTTCTCTTGATGTCCTTTTTCTTGTGTCCAATTTCTCCCTCCTGGTAAGACTGCAGTTTGTGTCTGTTGGGGATGCAAGCTGGTGCAAGTGAGAGTAAAACATTGCTTTATATATCTCATAAAAATACCTCTGTTATCTGTAGCCTGTCTGAATCAGATTTACACTCTGCTTTAGTTTATTAACCATTGATTTATTCTACCTACCTTAGGCACAAATGACTGCATACCCCAACAGACTATATCACAGCACTAAAGCAACATTTGGTCAAGATTAGGTTTAGCAAAAGGATAAGTAAGCTTGTTTGGGATAGATATGGTGATATTTGGTATAAAAAATTTTGTGAAAGTGAAAAACTGAGAGTGGAATACTTTCCATGAGTTGGCGACAGAACATGAGTCACTGTAATGAAATCTATACATCATGCAGACACTCTCAACATTACTTTTCACATTGCTTTTGAGAAACACAATTTTGTACAACTTAATACATTTAAACTTGATAAATAATCAGCTTAGGATGACTGGACATTTTCTTTTTTCATATTTTAGATTTTGTAACGTATGTAACACAGAAGTAACAAACAAATAAATTGTTAACTCTAGGCCAAGAATATGTGAAGTATTTCTTTAAAACTACCATCAGTCTGTGATGTTCAATATATTATAACAAATATTTTATGATTCCAATTCCAACAACTTGCCTAATTTATTTCTACTTACTTTACTTTAGTACGATTTTTCTTCCCACATTTATGCAATCGTCAAACAGCAGGCATGAATGGTCCATTTACTCATCTAAAGTGCAATGAATACAAAAACAGGCCTTGTCAGCATCACCAGTGGCCTTACTCTCTTCACTACACCGGTTAGTCGGCTGAATAAAGGTACAATGTTTGAGTGGGAACTAAATAACTGAAACACTTGAGAATACTTAATATTTAAAAATACAAATTGGATCAAGGTTCATTTCAATGATGCGGTTTTCTTTGAAATACAGGCAACATTTGACCTTGGTTGGTTTCTATGAAGCTGAAGGGTAAAGAAGGTGACAAGGCGAATGCATTTCAGGAATATAAACACTACTATTAATAAGGATGTTCCTCTCTGTGCCTGTGTGTCACTTTCACGAAAACCTCAATGTGTTGATAAAGACTGTGTGGAAGCCACATTGAATTGAATCCTAGAACCAATGCTACCCGTGTCTGGCTGCTGCACAAGCTGGCCTCCATGCAGTAATATTCCATCACAAACTCTGCATGGGGCACATTTTTCAAAGCACTCGCTCCATCTCTTTGCTTGTCCTCCATGTTTCTGATTTTCTGTACCCCCTCTTCTCCTTCTCCTCCTTTTCATCTGCTTTGCACGGTCCCATCTCCCTCTTATCCCCCCTACTAATTCATTTATTGGCTGTTGTACGCTAAGCGTCTATTGAGTGCTTACTGGGCTTTTCACAGCATAACCGGATTTAAGATTGACATTACTGTTGCTGGGGAAAGGAACCGAATACTCAAAAATAAAAGTAGAGAGAAAGTGCACATGCCTTAACTTGCATTTTCCTTTCGTAAAAGTGGTTTTACTGTAAGGAAATGTATGACACAACTTTCTGTTAGTGTTACACACGGCATATACAACACAGTTCATCCCTCTATTTGGCCAAGAGAGGTGGAGGGGAAAAATAACCATGTGGACTGTCTTGGGTTTGAAGGAGCTCCAAATGCTCTGAAGGAGCTCCAAATGCTCATTCCCCCAGTTGGCAGATTTTAAGAAAAGCAGTTGAGCGGTCTTAATGAAAAATGCCATAAGACGGATTTATCCAATGAGTTGAAGGGCAGTGTTAATTACGTCAACTAAAACTATGGTGAAAAATATTCGTAACCATAGTACAATTCATTTTGAGAGGATCTTAACACAGCAATACTGGGGTGTGGATAACAACAACTACACCGAGACTCTTTAGAGAAAGTGGTCTCAGTCCATTGACAAACAAATTCCTTGACGGTTCGTTTGGTGGGGATGCGATTTGATCCAACCACAAGGCAAACTCTCGAATTTGCTCGAAACAGCTCTTGGTTGAGCAACAATCAGTAGTTGCTAGCAGCTAGCTGGAGGACCATTCAAGGTCTGACCTAGGCTGTCAACAAAGAAAATTGCCTTTTTGATATTTGGGCAGATATGACCTTCATCAGGACATTAACACAGGGTACTTTTTTGCACCCGCCCCAGACATGACAGGAGTGAACATTCTCTTCCCTTCTCTTCTTTAGTCATTTATTTTGGTTCACCTGAATTGTTTTCTGTGTGAAAAGAAACCTGACAACATTACAAGAAGCGATAGCTAAGGTAGAAAGTGAGAAGCCTCTCTGGAGTTGAAGGAGTGACCACCTCTGTGACCAAAGAATTGGTCATGTACACCGTAGTGATGGAGGATAAAGGCACTCCGTCCTCCATTCAGCAGCCTCTCCCTCTCAGGCTCTTTAAGCCTTTCCTGCAAACCGGTGGAGATTTTGATGACGTACAGCTTCACCCTCTTCAGCAGTGATAAAATAAGGCGGAGAGGAGGAGATGCATTCGTCAACTTATCGGACTTTAGAACAAGTGATTCCAATCACACCTGAGGGTGGATCGTCATGAGTAACATGCTTTGCAAAACATTCATATATGCTGTTTCTAAATCTTTTTTCTCCATTGTTTATCCTTGAACGACATTAGCAGTATTTTCCCCGTTCTCATTTGATCGTGAACCAGACGAGTTATATTTGTGAGAACAAGACTCACTGTGCCAAGGTCATGTACAGAAGGTACAAATCTTATATTATTACATTACATTTACATTACAATTGTCATTTAGCAGACGCTCTTACCCAGAGTAACTTACAGTGAACTAACTACAGGGACAGTCTCCCTGGAGCAACTCAGGGTTATGTGGCTAACCACTGGACCACTAGACCTTTCTTGTCAATATCAACTCTCGATTTTCTGGGGAGGCTGAACTTTTTTAGAAACTGCTTCAAAAATAGCAACCCAATCTCTGTGAATGACTGTCCTACTTTAGTTATGCTTAATGACCGCTGAAATTAATTTCAATCAAATTTATGAGGACAATAATGTATTTGGTCTGACATAAGGACTATACCACAACCTTTCCATACTCCACTTTAAAAAGAAAAAATCTAACTACTTATCTCTCTTTAAACGAATAGCCTATGCTGACGAATCTCTTCTTTCCCTTCAGTTATTTTGTCAGTTATTGTCAGTCTGATTTGCAATTACCATTAAATTAAAGCAGAGCAATATTACATCTCCATGAATGACTGGCCTGCACTGGCAACACGTCCAGTATGGTAGCTTTACAAATCAATATAATCCATTTTATGCTGGTGGGATATTTTATGCCTCTGACCTCATATCATATACTATCCCAAAATCAAACTTTTATTTCCGGGCTGTCAGTCATTTTGTTTAACTCGATGCCAGCTGTCTCAAACTGTGGATTTCTGATCTTGAAATGTCATGATTATTGTCAAAAGCAAGAAAAATAATTGACTTTTAGTGTGAAACTTAAAGAGATTTTATAAATTATTAACATTATTTAATAAGTAAGTTTAGTAAGCTCACGCCCCCTGCGACACTGAGTAGCTGGTAAAGAAAATACTAATTTAGCATCGCGATTTGATATGATTGGATGAGGCAAAGCAGAGGCAGAAATATGTGCCAACTAAAAGTAAATTAATTCAGAGCTGCAATTAGCATTAGTGTGCCACACTAATGAATCGTAATAGACTCCACTGCAAGATGTTGCAATAGACTGCATGTAGAGAGAGACACGGTGAGCTCTTTGTCTCAATCCTTCTCTCGTTTGCTTTTTGTGGCTCTCTGCTTATCTCCCTCTCAGGTCTCCCTCCCTACCTCTCCTTTCTCTCCTCTGTCTACTATCTCTCTTTGTCTCGCTTCCACCCAAAACCAACTGTACGTCTCTGGAGAAAGATCCGGGGCAGGAGAGAGGGGAAAGATAGAGGAGAGGAGGGACGTATGGAGAAAGATGTGCCACTGTCAAATAAAGCTGCTTATAAATCTGCTCAGGACTTTGTTTCCATTGTCTCTGGATAATTGTGTGCATTAGCTCCAGGGCGCATTTTGGCGCATGTGGATGTTTGTGTGCAGATTAACAGCTGCAGGTGTCTGCACATAGAAAAACCACTGCTGCGTTACATTATTCACGCTTGCATAACTCTCCATGCTTCAATTCTGTCTACAACTCCAGGCAGATGGGAGAAACATGGAGGTGAGAGAAAACAGTAAAGAGGGGGATACAAAAATAAAGAGAAGAAACAGAGAGAGAAGCTTTGGAAAGGTCGGTAAATAGTAGTGACTTTGAGGCTTGTTGGTTTAGCCTGCTGTCGACTCCTGGTGTCTATAAAATGTTTACGTTTACCCTTATTTAATACTAACACAATTAGCACTAAACACAAAGTACGTGTACAAAATAATTACAAAAGGAATAGCTTGTTCCAATAATCATGAAGAAGTCTTGAAGGGCAATATCATTCAATTACTTTTGTGACATTCATGTTAGCAGGAAGCAGGAAGTCAACAAGCTATCTTAAAGCAGTATCACGAACACTACAGGAAACAAGCTTAGGCCTCTTTCTTTCTGACATTTAGATGAGAAGATCAATAGTACAGAGCTAGAAGGCAAGAGGTGATAGCTAGCTTGGCTGTCTGTCTCACAACAACAGTTTATCCATCTGCAGAGTAATTATTTGCAGTACAACATCTGTAGCATCTCTTGTTTGCTAATACATTGTTACCACACCAAAGTCCTATATTACCAAATGATATGTTTAGTTGAGGTTTCACTCTCCCACCAGCCTTCACTCTGCATAATATCAGCATAGCAATGAGCAGGTGGACTTCATGAGCTTCCGGTCCTTCTGAAGTATAAGTAGCATTGCTGCATATCAATTAATGCTTATAAAAAGCTATTTGAACTGCATAGGGAACATCTATGTCTCCTTATGGATGACAAAGAACAACAGATAGCCGCACAATGGTAATACGCTTTGCTTACGTGTGGTGTTTTGACATTCTCGTCAGGGAGGCAGCGCCCCTTTTCTGAGCTTGTTTCACCCTCAGGAAGTGGTAAGATGTTTACAAGATCCTTACAGATGCAAGGTGTACCTGAATGCCTGTATCTTTCATGTGTGCCACTGCTCTGCTGTATATAAATGAACATCTAGGGACAGGAATACTATGTACCCTTCTCCGTCTCAAACCTTATCCCTATTACATACACTTATACATGCAGAGCCTTCCATAACCACTGGGCAAAGGGAAAAAATTTGTTTTAGATTATCAGCTTCATTATTTTTGAGCACATGAAAGAGGATGTGTGCTGAATAACCTGACTCTAAATTATTCCCTCAGGCCCTTAAGTCAAATTAAACCTGGTCTGATGCATTTGTATGTGGAGCAGTGTGAGTGTGTGTTTGTCTGTGCCTGTATTTGATCACTGATTTTTTTTATTGTAATTAAAACCAGTTTAATCTCTGCCAGGTAAATACTGCCTAATAATTAGTAGCAAATTCCTCCGAGGTTCAATCGGCTAAAAAATAATTGACCATGTGTTAGTTCATAACCATGCATGCCCACAGACACACAGGTCATTATTATTGGTGCTATCCTAAGATTTACCAGCAATTCTGATCTTAAGCCACAGCACCCAATAAAAGTGCAATTCAAAATAGAAACATACAACATTTTGCCATCATTTTTATTTGTCTTTTGCTGGAAAATGAATCTTTGATTTGATTTCTGTTGCTATCATACCCTCATTTTTATAGCCTCCATCATTCCAAACAAGAAATGTGAAATGTTAGAAATTAGTACAATGTCATGCTTGTTATAGGATAACATGACATGTAAAAAGTTTTAGCCTAGCTAAGCATTAAGACTTGAAGCAGGTTGAACCGCCTGTCTCCCTTTCAAATTCCCTAGAAACGCCCACCAACACCTGGAACACAGTCCTGGTTGCTTTGCAAAATCAAGGTGATGACAAAGAGTAAAGGTAGACTTTGATCAGACACCAAGTTAGTGGAGTAACATGGTTAAGAAGAGATGTAACTTTATAATTGTGTCATCTTCTTCAACATGTAGATATAATATTCTATTTCAAGATTAAAGATAGAAATAATACAGTAATATAGTGATTATCATGTGCATAATATGTTTGATGACGTTGAACGGATTAATCCCCTGGTGGCTAATCACTGCCGATTTGTCATTACTAAGAGAAATAAAGTGTGCGTGTGTGTGTGTGTACGTGTATTTTCAGCATGTCTACATGCTCTAATCTGTGTTTGGATTGCTAATGTGAGCAGCTGTGTGTATGCATGTATGGCCATAGAGGCAGGTGCGAGTGTGTTTCCATAAGGATCCTGAAGCATGAAAATACCTCTCTCACACTCACACACGCACGCACGCACACACACACACACACACACACACACACACCACACCACACCACACCACACCACACACACACACACACACACACACACACACACACACACACACACACACACACACACCAGACAATTAAAAGCCCATGATCTTCTTAGCATGTGTAATTGTCTGTTTCTCTGTGTACGTATAAGTGCCCAACAATAATTGGTCCATCTTTGGTAATCAGAGGCGCAGTGGAGGGTAGACCCACTTTAAATCATATCCCACCTAAAGTCTTGAATTGGCTTACGCGGTTGCCATCTGTAATAACTCTCAAGGCCAAATAAAGGAAAGAAGAAATTGTTCCATCAAAATACCACTAAATATAGGATGGCATATTTTGACAAAAATGCAACATATGCAGATCCTGGACACAAATAATGTGCATGAGTGTGAATGTTGCTATAAGGGTCTTAACATTTTGGGTCTTTTGGATCATTTACATAATTTCAGTAGTAAAATAACAAATGTTATTGATGCCATTGCCCCCACTAGGATAAAGTAAGGTAAGAAAAGAGCACCATTGAGAAGTGACAAGTTAGTTAAAAGTGCTGTGAATGTGGCCAGACGCATTTCTCAATTCGACACCTTGAGGATCAGCAGGCTTTGAAAAAACTTTTCCCCCTGGTTATCTTCAGCAGGCTCGACTACTGCAACAATCTTCTTACAAGCCTCAAATAAGACAGTTGTAGCTTATTCAGAATGCTGCTGCTGAGAGTCCTCACCAGGAGAGTGGATCTCATCAGTACATTTCTCCGACCTTTACACTGGCTTCCTGTTTGTCAAAGAATGTATGGTTATGTAATGGTTTTGATCTGCTGCTGCTGCTGTAATGAACCGTCCAGACCTCTCAGATGGTGGAGTTCAGATCTGCTTATTTTCCCCAGAATGGGAACTAAACATGGAGAAGCAGCATTCAGTTTGTATGCACCACAGATTTGGAACAAACTCAAAGAAAACTGCAGCTCTGCTCCAACTCTTAAATCAGGGCTTAACATTTTTGGGTTTGCCACTGCATTTTATGAAATGACATTAGGGACTATTGATTCATATCTTGCACTGCACACTGTCATTTTTATTCTCCTGTTTTATCTTTTTGTATTTTATTATATAACTTATATTATATATTAAATATCTTAAATGTGTATTATAATATTGCTTTTTTACATTGCCTTGTGTTTCTTTTATTCATGCTTTTTATGTCTTATGTAAAGCATTTCTGCCTGGTAAAATGTGCTATAAAAATAAACTTGCCTTGTCTTTGTTGGCACTGTGCTCTCCCCACTGAACTACGGGACTAGACTAACGGCTCAGCGTGGACAATAAAACTATCGCTATCTCCAACCACTCCAGCTGTAATAGGTGTAATACGAATATCAATGTTAATGACCTGAGGCTTATTTAGTATAATTACTGAAGTGTATAATACATTGCAACTGCTCTTCCAGAGACGGTAACGGTAGAGCAACCATCCAAACAGCACAGGGAGGCACACGTGCAGCTATTGCTTGGGAAAATGACAACATTAACCTATGTGTTCTTCACATTGACACACAGAGTCCTCACTCTGTGTATTATTCTCTGTATTACACATTGTTTGTGTGTCCTTCTAGTGCATTCTCTATCCTTTCAGCACCACCTCTATAAGCAGGAGGCAAAGACCATGTGTCAGTAATTGCTGCAAATGTAAAGACACATTGCATAGCATCTACACTGTGACATAATTAGGTAGCTCTCAGACAACTCAAATATATCAGTATGAGTATCAAATTCACATTAACACAGCAAAAAGCATCACATTGTCTCAACGTTCTTGTTCAAAATTCAAAGTGCCTTTTGTAAAGATGATATGATTCACCCCCTCCCCGGACACGGACACAGTCTTTTCAAACAAGTCTTTGTGTTTCCCTAACTGTAGATCACGGAATACAAATCACAGCAGAAGTGAAAAGCAAATGACAGACAGAGAACGCAATCAGGAGACAAATGAAAAGAAAAGCAGTGGGAGTGAAGGCTACAAGGTTTTGCAACTGAAGGCCTCCTTTCTCTTACTTGATAGCTTGAATGTGTCGACTGAGTGGGACCTGTGGTGCAGCTTGGATGTGGAGATATGACAAATGAAAACAGTACATGACAAAGAGTGGCATGCATCACAAACCAGTGATGATCTGGTTTTTACTTTCTGATCTATTCATTGTGGGGTATTGTGTTTTTGGCACATTCAATAAATATTTTTTCTCCTTTTGTGTTCTCAATATAAAAGAAAGTTCTAGCAATAAAACATTTTGTAACATCTCTTTTGTTTTTTGCTTGTGATAGGCATGGCTCTGAAGATAGCAATGTATGTCTGTTGGTCGGTTGATCTACCACTGCCACACTGAACTACCTTTTGAATGGATTGTCGTGATTACAGAAATTATAGACAAAGCTAATGACATTCCTATCAGCCTTAACTGTACTTTGCCATTTAGCACTAAACACAGATTGTTTTCTAGATTCAGTGCATCTGATGATCTGCTGCTAGACTGTGAAATTATTGTTTACTAAGTTAAAGTGTATTTGCTTTTAATAGCTTTCTCTGCTTTGTTTATTGCTAGTCTTGATAGCTGCTGAGTGAGTTTCAAGTGCTAGCCATCAGTCAGGGCCATTTGGGTGACTGATATCAGACTGAAAACCCACCAGTTTCCACCGCATCTTGTCCAATACAAAAACAACGTATTTGTTCTGTATGTAGCATTACATTGGTTGTCATATTTTGAAGCTAATAGTTGAACTTTTATTCTATCGTTTCTGTATGTTGCACTTACATCGGTTTGGCTTATCTGAAACGATTGTACTGCACGTAAAATGATTGAACCTCTTTGAAGCTGATGTACTTGCAAGATTATTGCTGTTCGGAGTTGTATCCTCATGATTGAAGACTCTTTGGACAAAAGCTAAATGGACTGTAATGTAATGCAAATGTTACAATGCTAACATGCTAAACTAAGATGGTGCAGCATTATACCTGCTTAACATTAGATTGTGAGTATTGTCATTTTGATGTTAGCAATTAGCTCAAAGCACCACTGCACATTAGTACTGCTTCACAGCTGCTAACATGGACTTTAAGTGTTGTTGAATGAACATTAACTTTTGTACATTGTTTGGTTCTTTTTGTTCTTGGTCAAATTTGTATGTAAAATGATTTATTATCTGAGGGTCCACAGATAATACCTTTCATGTACACAACTTTCGATCTCTGATCAGAAGGACATGCCAACTGAATTCATTGTTAAATTGAATAATTAGCTGTAAATATTTGTGTCTTCTCTCTCTCATACAGTATCTTATTCTCTTTGGATGTGGCATGCTAGTTTCCTCACAGCAGCTAATGGAAACTTCAAATAATTTAATTAAACTGGATCTATCAATTCATGATGTTAAATGATAAAGCGAACAAACAAGCACAGACAAAACATTTCTTTGGCAACAAGGAAGCTATGGGCTCTTATAGAAAGTGAGATCAAGTAAGGTTTATTTGTATAGCTCCTATCCAAAAGAACCCAACAAACCACATTGGGCTTCACAGACCAAGGTCTCCAAGACAACAAGGAACATTTCCCTAAAGCCGACAGATGTTATATGATTCCCAGCGGATGAATCCTATTGATTTTGGTGATGCCCTGACTTTCCCTGTAGCGCCACCATGAGGTTGACAGGTGTGGTTCAATGAGAGTTAAATGCCTACACAATTCTTTGATGGACTACAATGAAATTTGGTGCACACATTCATTGTCTTTGAGAACTTTGGTGTTCCCCTGACTTTTCTACAGGTCCAATATTTCAGTTTAACAATTTAGTTTTCCTCAAAATGAGCATTACAGTCGCATAAAGCTTCTCTCATGCTCTTACTTTAAATGGCAGGAGCACGACCTGGCATGCTCTTCTGCTGCTGCATCTCATAGAGCTGTTATTTGTTCGCCACAACCAGTGGGGATGTCAAGACCCAGAAATGTAGGATCCATCTCGAACATGGTGCAGATGTATAATTTCCCTCTCCTACACCTGCCCCAGACTGCTCTCCGCTCACTCTCACTTTCTCTCCAGACCCCTCTTTTTCTCTCATCCCTCTAGCTCTCATTGAATTGTTTCTGCGCCCGGCCCCCTTCACTCACCCCTTTCTCTTTGGTTCTCCTTGTCCTTTGTCTAACTGAGAATTTGATTGGCACCCATTGTGAATTTTTTCCCCCTCCCTCTTTCCTTTCTAGTTCATGCCATGGAGAAGTAAACAGAACAGAAAGACCCTTTTCTCTCTGACACATGAACACATCATTCTTGGATGTTGTATTAGGTTTGATTGTTTAACGCTTTATTGTTGAAAAGGTCCAGCCGCCTCATGTTTCTTTCTACGGGAAGATGTTGAATCTGAAGTTTTCTGGGTTTACAGATAAATAGAAGAAAGCTATTAACACAAATCTTGAAAATAGAAAAGCTGTTCCTAGATTCTCCTAGATTCTCCTAGATTCTCGATTCTCAAAAAGCCAGGCTTTAATATAAGAGCATGAGGTACAAATTACATTTAATAAGCTAACATAGCATCTTCTATTTTGGACCTTCCGTCCCCTCAAAGGTCAACGGTGAACATTCAGTGCAGATTAATTTTGCCTCCTCAAGCGAATCCTCTGATCACAGTGATTCTACTGGAATTAATTGACTTCTCTATTTTAAACCCTTGTGAGGCGATCAAGCTTCATCCTGCACAGCACCAGTAATCAGGGATGAAAGGTTATTGAGGATGACCCTTGCCGAATGTCTGCACCTCCTTGTTTTTAGCCTGGAGCATATCTGTTTACATTTTGGCTTATCTGCATCATGAAAAGTCCTGCTGCACTGATGATAACTTCTGATAGTAAAGAAAGTCTGAATCTGAAAGTAAAAATACACAAGACAGACGGACTGCTTCGAAAGACGCCACATTCACTTGTTTGTTTTGAGAGTTTTATCTGTTGGAAATACATTTATTATTTTATGGATCTAGGAAAGGTCTTTCAATAGTGTCGATATCGGAATGCAATTAATAAGAAATGCATTACTAATGATTCATGCTGTCAGGTTATCTTTACTTTTGATGAGAAGCCAGAAACAAACACATATTATTCCTTTGTTTCCTGTTAGTACCTGTCCTTGCAGGGAGAAGTGATGAATGTCAGGTATGTCAGATATGAATGTGCTGTTTATGCTCTTCTTAAACCACAAAAGTGACTCACAGAAAGCCTTGAAGTGTAAAAATGGCACACTTTGTTTTCCATTCACTCAGTGAAAGCCTTTAAAAACATATCTTGCTAAGATGAAATTCCCTGGAGATGAAGAGTTTTGTTTTACTGTGTGACTAGAAGTAGCTGGTTTCGATGGAGCTGGGTTAATGTGCTTTCAATTCCAGAAGGAAGATGTAAATGAATTCTTGAATGTTGGTGGGCTGGTTAAAAAAACAGTATGTGTCAAGATTACAAAGGCTTTCACCGCTAATGAGCTTATTGTGTCTTAACAGGGGCCTGACCAGTAGGTATTACAGTTCCAGCAATGGATTTAACTGGTCTGTGCACCTGCTTGTAGAGCGTCGTCTTTCTTCTTTCATCTCACCGTGACAATAATGTATACCTGATAATGTATCTACAAAATGCTTTGACTGAGCTTCCACACCAAACACAAACCCCAAACTAGAACTACTACCTTATTACTATGCTTCCGCCAACCATTTAAGGTACAATTTACCTCTATGGCTTTCCAAAATGTCATCACTTCATCATTTATCCTGTTAGACATTTGTGCGAAATTGTCATAATTAGCATATGAATGATTAATTTATGGCTAAAAATGTACTTTACCTTACCTTTGACAAACACATTATATGTAGATCATTCATGAGTCCAAGTGAACCTTTGAGCCCAATTTGAAGAAATTCTCTGCAGAAGTTCCTGAGATGTTACGTTTACAAGAATGGTACGGATGGACGGACAGACAACCCGAAAACAAAGAAGCCTCCGGCCACGGCTATCGCCAGCGCAGAGGCATAGAAATGTTGGAACACTTTGAGCAACTGAGCCAAGTAGGTGTTTCCTCCCGGGGCATTTTCTCAGTGCGCTCCACACAAACTGATAGCAGCAGATTTTTTCTGTCTCTTAGTTTTGTTTTAATAGTATCTTCACTCACTCTACAGCCTGATGGGTACCTGTGTTCTCAATCAGTGTGATCCATGCTCAACATCTTTGGGGATGTGTTTTACATCATGAACTCATAGTTAGCCTGACTGCTCAGACTGCGTTATGATTCATGGAATGGTTCCATTATGGATCCATTTGTTGGGCATTACATATGAAGCCCACCTTCTCAGAGCCTCCTTTTATTGAACAGCTCCCTGGTCATGTGTCATGCGTCAAAAAAACTGATCACAGGACATGAGAAGTTCATTAAGAGTGGCGATGCTATACACAACTTCCAGTGGCCAGACATTTTTGGTGGCTAAATATTCCGTTGTAGGCTTTTCCTTGTTCTGTGTTGCAACGTGTTCTCATAAAAATGATGTTCATGTATTACTTATTTGGAACATAAGTTGTTTGAAAGAAATGTAATGTTATGTGCAATTATTATATGGTAACATTTTAAAGAAACAAACTTGCACAATGTACACTTGTTGTCTGTAAATAATGATTTGTTGCAAGTATTGCATGATTTACGTTTTTTTTTATGATTCTGTTTACGCAACTGAAAGTAATTGATAAACTTAAGAAAAAGATACTTTTAGTTAAATTACTCATTGGTGAAATGAGAAAGGACGTGTTTGCTTTTCACTTTTTAACCAAACCACAAACTTCCTGAACATTAATTTAAATCACTAAGGAGCCTAATTACAATGGTATTTATATGATCTATATCTGAGATTGATGTTGACTCTACTTTTTACACAGCACGGTCCTCCCACGTAGTGTAGGATTTCTGTTACTACAGTTTGTTCAGGAAATGTGACCTCATGGTCCGATTGAACCCAAACACAAGTAACATCACTCTAAGACTTTGTCTTTGGTAACCCTTCTTGGGAAAAGGTCAATCAATACTTTTCTATACTGGGTGTAAATGAAATCAAAAGAAAAAAAAATATTTGAAGGAGAAACAACTAACAGTCAAGTTTGCTGTATAGAAAAAAATGAGGAAGTAAAGCCAATGACAACAGAATACAAAGGTTGATTTAAAACCTTACACTTTTCTAACAATTTTTATAATTAATTTATGTCTTGAATACTGAATTTATTTCTATGGTTTCTTAGATAGTGTACTTTTATTTTGAAATGTGTTTGGGGTGACCTCGTGTCTAGTTTTCATCTGGTCATTGACAAAGACTCAGCCATACTGTAATGTGATTACAATAAAGGCTGTGTCTTCACCCATTGTGTGATGCACACTGATGAAGGCCCTGTGCTAAATTGTGCTGGTGTAATGCAGAACTGACAAGTCTGTTTGTGTTGCAAGGTTCACAAAAATAAAAGCCATACCTTGTTTGCATCTTCAAGTATGATTGCTATAATCTATGTATTTAATTTGTGAGACAACGCACAGTTAATTAAAATTAAAATTGTATAAATGCCAAGGGATTATTTATGTGTGCGCACACACAAGGCAAAGCTTTTATGTGTGCTTTGATGCCCCCATATCTGAATAAATGCTGCTAATTTCACTGACAAGGAATTTCAGAATGCACAGGTAACCTGTCTGTAACCTGCTATTTGTGCTTTTATACAATATGTGTCAGTATTGTAGTCTTGCAGGTTGTGATATCTCAGCATCATTTAAGATGGCCAGAAGCTTGAAAAGGATTTGAACCTTTTAGAAATGAAGAAAAAAGTGAAGAAGGAAGATGGAAGAAATCGAGAATTGGTTTTAGAATCAGGCAATGTGTATTGAAGCTACAACTTTGTGGACACCGTACTGGAGTTATTTTCCGGGGATATGGGCACATTTTCTGGACCGTGGCCATATGCGCTACTATGATCTAAAGCTCCTTCGGGTGTAAAAACCTCAAGCAAACATTTTACGAGTCCATAAATTCAGCCTCCTGTACATAGTCGATGAAGTGGAAAAAAAGGTTTGTTTGACGATAGAGCAGATTAAGGGCTTCTTAGCTTTGGGAAGGCTTGTTCATGTTTCCAAGTATTGATTGGGCTGTCTAAAATCATAGCAGAGCTGGGGATTAGAAAGTAATGCAACATTTAAGATACCTGACATGTTTGCTGCGTGAATGTGGACATGTGAGTTGTCAGTCAGCCTTAGATTCCTGGTGAACACACTATGTGTCATGTTTCATGTGTCAGACATCTCAAATATTATGCACCAACTTCAATTAATCAGGATAAAACCAAAGAATATCAACAAAACAGGCCTGTAGTTACAGAAATGACCCAGTCTGGGGCCAAATCCCACTCACTACTTATTCAAATGTAACTAACAGTTGTAGGTGAATAACTTGGTCCTGACTGATATGACATCAGCTGTCAGGGTTAGGTTTCATTTCCTGTAAGCTCATGTATTACAGCAGGGTGTAAACAGAGAAAAGGTTATGGAAAACATTGAAGTAGCCAGCTATGGTTTTTTAACTTTATTTATGTGGTCGCCAAAGTTGAGGTTGACAATCATTCTAAATGTTATTAAACATACAATTAAAAAATGCTCTCCTTAAAGAGACTCCGTTGACAGAAACAGTCATTTTACCTGTTCATCGTAAAACACATCAAAATAAAACTGTCATTGTTTGTCTTTTCTAACAATCACCAACTCTGTTTGAGAGTTTGAAAGAGAGATTGAATAAGTAACTAACAGAAAAAAAGAAGTAACCACCGTTTCATTTTCACTGTTTATCTACCCTGCTTTCCGGCACGCTTCTGATGTCGAATATGATACAAAAAAACTAAAGGCTTACTCGTCTACTGATAATAGGAAAGAGGTCTATCACCTATTATTACCAGGTTTTCCGATGTTTAAAAAAACCTGCATATTCACCCTAATTTTAGTGTGAAAAGGGTAGTCTATAACATGAGCAGCCACACCCATCGTCTTACAGATCGTACAAGATGTAGAACAGGGGTGGGGAACCTCCGGCCTCTGGGCCGTATATGGCCCGCGAAACCATTTGATCCGGCCCTCGAGGTAATTCGTGTAACGCACGCAAAAAAAATCCACTAGCAACATCCACGCCAATATTTGAAATGGGGGACTTTTCCTGGCCAAGGTCAGGGTCCTTGACACAACAAGAGCTGTACGTGTCATCACGTGGTCACGTCATGTCAAAAAACTTCAGTATTAAACGAGACTGTCATTGACATCAGCGAACGCAGCATGGAGAGTGTAAGACAGAAAAAGGTGGATGCGGAATGTCGCACTTTCCAGGAGAAATGGACGAACGATTATTTCTTTGTGGAAGTAAAAGGCCAGTGTGTCTAGTTGGTGTGGACGTACTTGCGGTGATTAAAAATAATCTTGTGTGTCATTACTGCACGAAACATGCCAAACTGCACGAGCTGAAATGACGAGTGCGTTTAGATAAAGTTAATGCTCTTTGGCGGAGTTTGGCCCGACAAGCAGCTCTCTGCAGAGCGGAACATACAAACATGGAAAGATAGATCGGTAGACCACCACACCAAGAACAGACTATTCCACCACTGCTGTGCAATTATCACTGCTATTTACAATACTCACTTTTTATAATTTGTGAACTTATACTATTTTTGATTCTATTTAATTATTGTTTACTTCATATGTTATTTTGCTGTAACAAGATACATTTCCCCGTTGTGAGACTAATAAAGGATTGCTGATTTCTGATAAAACAGAAAGATACATGGATAAAAATGTTGCCTTTTTGCATTTAGCATGAAAGAAAGGTGAAATGAATGGGCTGTGTCTTTAAACATTTTTGCAGAGGTTGTGAGTTCAATAATTAGTATGGCCCTCGAAGGATGTTGTAAAAAAAAAAGGTCCGTGATAGAAAAAAGGTTCCTCACCCCTAATGTAGAAGATAGACAACAAGGTTAACAATGCCTGTAATTCGATATCCATGTTCATCCAATTAAGCGCTTTTTGTCGAGGATGATGTCGTTAGTTTTCTTCTGGAAAAGTGTCATGTGATAGGGGTGGGACAAAAAAAGGGACACCTTGTGACTGATCAGCTTAAATCAAGAAGCAAACGTCTCAAGAGTCTGCAGTTCTGCCTGTCCCGATAAAAACGCAACCACAAAAAACTAAAATTGCAGCGTTTTCAAACTTCTCCGTTTCAGGGGTTAGCCGTGTGGACGCGAGGCTACACAAAGTGTGGAAATAGCTTTAGTTGTAACTTCACATGAGTTTAGCCCACCCTCTTCACATGCTTTTAACCTCTCTTGTTGCTGCTCTTTCACTCCTCACCTGAGAAACGGGTTTACAATTTATGCTCTCCTCGTTTTGAAGTGTACGCGGTAAACAACATATGTTATCTTTGTCTGGTATTACCCTGCAGTATTCGGTCCAGGTTCTTAATTTTAAGAGCACTTAATCAGGTAAAAGCTCAAAAATGTCGTTCAGAAATACTGATTTTAGGGAATTTGCACAGAGCACATTTAAAACATGCTGACTGACAGCCGGAGTAAATTGCACGACTGTGCAACAGTACCTCAATCAATGAGGTCATTAGCGAGAAGCTCGGGATTGAATATGTTAGTACAAACATTTGATGGATAAACACCCTTGTAGGCAATAGCGTGGCACTGTCAATGTGAAATTACATCCTGCTGCCTGGGAGGAGTGCACCTCAGGGTCAGGCGAAGCAAAGAGTTGGGAGGGAGAAGGGTGGCGGCATGGGAAGTGCAGCTCCGACAAGGCAATTAAACACACCTTGGGTTTGATGGATTTCTAATTGGAGGCTGATCACATCGGAGGTGTGCTGGATTATATTGCTGGCAATGAATGGGAGAGACAGAGCATGACAGATTAGTGCTGTTACCCCTCTCCCTGAACTGTGAGGGGAGTGTGTGGGAATTGCAGTCTGTGTATGTCTGTGTCTGCATTAAAGCATTTATATATATATATATATATACATATATATACATATATACACATATATATATATATATATATATATATATATATATATATATATATATACATATATATACATAGGTGATATATAGATATATATAACATAAAAGAGATATAGAATAGAGATATACATATACATATGATAGATAGATCAGGATATATATATAAGTATATGATATAAGATATAATAGAGTAGATGGGGGGGGATTATAAATATATATCTCTGAGAGTATTTGTCTTATCTTCTCTATCTCTCGATATATGAGGCGAGGTTTTCTGAAGAGATAGATATCTCTCTAGGAGGGAGATATAAGAGAATAGTATTATATGTATATTTTTTATATATAGAGATATTCTATGTATAGCTACCTCCTTATATATATTGATAAGATATTATATATGTCTATATATCGTAGATGTAGATACATTCTCTATATCTCTAGATATCTAGATCCTCTAGATTTTTAAGATCTGTAAGGAGAGATATAGTAGATAGATGATATCTAGAAGTAAGATGTATCGAGTCTATTATATGATTCTGTAGATTCGATAATCTCTGAGAGAGAGATGTATATTAGAGAGTATATATAGAGAGAGAGAGGGATCACTTGTATATGTATATAATATATATCTCTCTAGTATATATATCTATATCTATTACATATACAGTATATATCATATAGTATATAGATTAGACTCTCTCTATATCTTCTCTATATATATATGTTGTATAGTATATGTATATATATCTATTATATATATATATGTATGATCTCTATATATTATATATATATGTATCTGTCTATATATATATTATAATATGTATATATATATATATGTATAATATATATTTTTATATGTATATATCTACAGTATATATGTCTATATATATGTTATCTATATATATATACAGTCTATATTATATATATATATATATCTAAATATATGTTATATATACGTATATATATAATTATCTATATATATATATATACAGATATATATATAGTAATATTTATATATATATATATATGTATAATATATATATATATATATATATATATATGATGTGTGTATATATATACTGTATATATAGTATATGTTCTACATTGGAAATTTATATTATTATGTATTATTCCGGTAATTTAATTATTAGTGATCAATTATTTGGTCGGCAATACAAAGCCAAATTGAATTTTGGAATTTATACCAACACATGGGTGTCAAATATGCCAAAACCGGCCCGCCAGAGGGTCCAATCTGGCCCGCGGGATGACTTTGCAAAGTGTAAAAATTATTTGTTTTGATCATAAAGTAAAATACTGTTCCAGATACAAAAAGTGACAAAAAGATGTGTGCCTTTGTAGATACACTGTGATCTGTAAGTTGTAATGTGTAAATGATAAACTGAAGCATAATATTGTTGAAATTTTCTTAAGAAATTTCAGGTTGTAAAAAGATAGTTCATTACATTTGAACATTTTAAGTATGTACTTTTACTATTTTGCACTAAAACGAAGGGAAACATTTGAAGTTGTCGCTATTTATAGGTTATTATGCTGTGATTTTATTGGTCCGGCCCACTTGAGATCAAATTGTGCTGTATGTGGCCCCTGAACTAAAATGAGTTTGACACCCTGCTTTAGAGGGACGCTGGAGGAGTTTTGTCAAATCTCAGAAAATAATCCTGATGATGTCATAGCGATGACCTTAGGGTCTCGTCAGATTAGGTTTGAAGGCTTCAAATCTACAACAGAAAGCATGTGTTACACAGTAGGATTGTGGAGATTAAAGATCTGTGTATTTACCAGAAAGAACATCGAGTTGCATCATGGGAAGTGTAGGAGCTTGCATTTATGTAGTTTGAGTAATACTTTAGACTAAAAGTTAGGATATTTTAGAATCTGCTGCTTCAATTTTGACCATCTTTTTGTGTGCATACATATACTGTATATCTAAACACAATCATTTACAGAGGGATGTCAAATTATAAAGAGAATATGAGGCATAATGAACACAGATGCTTCCAGACACAGCGAACGTGTGGATCATATGCTTTGTCCCTCACAGTCACATCTGAACCCAATTCAACAACTATTGGAAATGTTGGAGCAACATAGACGGCACTCTCTGAAATCCAAATGTCTTTTAAATAATGCTTTGTTCACTAGAGTTCCAGATTTAAGACTTGGAGAATCTATGACAGGGAGCATTGAAGCTGCTCTGCAGTCCGGTTAGTGCTTTCATTTGTTACCCACATTTTAGAGGAACCGTATTGATGATGACATGAGTGTGATGCCATACTTGGCTCATGACTTACAGCAGCAGTTCAAATTCAAATCAAATCAAATTGATTTAAATAGCCCAATATCACAAATTATACATTTGTCTCAGTGTGCTTTACAGACTGTACAGGATACAAGACCCTCTGTCCTTAGACCCTCGCATCGCACAAAGAAAAACTTCCTAAAAGAAACCCCATAATTAAAGGGGGAAAAATGGAAGAAACCTCAGGGAGAGCAACTGAGGAGGGATCCCTCTCCCAGGACGGACAGACGTGCAATAGATGTCGTGTGTGCAGGATAAACAACATGGTACAAATACAACATTTGACAGAAATTATGTTGTGTTGAAAAAAGAGAAAGTATGGATGAATCCAGGAAAATGTCAAAAAGGCTTCCTGGTGTCCAGCAGGACCAGGGCAGCAGGCGCAGCCACGATTCATGATCCTGACGATCCAGTTTAACTGTGCTTCTGCACAATTTATAGTATCATCTGCTTGTAATGCACCAAAGTGCGTATCACGAAAAGTGTCACTTAGATGAGATTGAAATGAATGAAGACACCAGAGGATGCAACAAGAGGGAGGAGTGTGGGAGGGATAAAAAGGGGCAAGGGAGGTAAAGAAGAAAAGGAGAGTGAGGTAGAAGAACAGAAGGATAGGCACCGACGAGGTGGAGAGGAAGAGGGGAAGGGAGGCTGAACAAAGTGGGGAAACAGAGGGGGAGAGACAGTGTATATGTGTGTGTGTGTGTCTGCATAGTGAAGGGGGAAACACAGGAAGAAAGAACAGGCGAGGAACTTTTAATGGCCCTGCTGTTGTCTTTGTCAGCACACTGTGACAGCCAGAATCAATTATTAACCAAGACCACAAGCCTTTGGAGCGGGGGAAGAAGAGAGTGCAGGGAGGTGTGAGAGCGAGGGAGATCAGGGCCGAGGGGACGGAGGGAGGATGAGAGCAGGGGCAATGATGTAAAGAAGGAATAAAGAAGAGGATGAGGGAAAAGGAGCAGGATGTATGGAAAGGAGCGAGGAGGCTAAATTAGGAGACAGGGAGAGCAGGAGCATGAAGGGGAAACAACAAAGTTATCGAGAGAAGAAAGAAGGCGAGGACAAGGGGATGACACATATTTTGCAGCATTTCACTGTGAATCCGCAATATTAGAGCGATAGAACAGTGGATTAATGAGATGCAAGAGTCTTATTTCATGTTTCAGTCCTCTAGGTCATGCTGCGCGTGCATCATGGTGTCTTATATGCAAGCAAATGAGCAGCGTATTTTCATGTCGGTATGTTGGAAGGTTACATGGCAAATAAATAATTGCCATGTAAGATAAAGGCATTTTAATTTTGAATAAAACCGACAGTGTGCCTTGGCTCATTTTTGAAGGAGACTTGTACTTTACCTGTTTTTGAGACCACAATCCTACCACACAATGAAAACTTCACAAGATGGAATAAAGACAGAGCACCTGGATGTGATCACCACATGGACCCAGCAGCACTTCTGCTCCATTGTCTCCACATGCCACGTTAGACTATGTGTAAATATGGTTTAGCTATTGGTTATGTGCTCATTGTTGCCACATAGGTAGTGTTTATTCAGCCAGGATGCAAGAGGAAGGTAGACAAATTAAAGCTACCTGTCCTGCAGAGAAATACAGTATATCTCAAAAGTGAGTACACCCTTTAGATTTTTGCAAATATTCTGTTATATCCTTTCAGGGGATAACATTATCCTACTGAAACTTTGATATAACTTAAAGTAGTCAGTGTGCTGCTTGAATAACAGTATAGATTTATTGTCCTTTGAAAATTACTCAGTACACAGCTGTTAATGTCTAAACAGCTGGCAACAAAAGTGAGTACACCCCATAGTGAACATGTCCTAATTGTGCCCAATGATGTTGTTTTCCCGCCCTGGTGTCATGTGACTCGTTAGTGTTACAAGGATTCAGGTGTAAATGATAAGCAGGGCTGTTAAATTTGGTGTTTTGGGCACAATTCTCTCTGAATGCTGGACAACATGGCACCTCATGGCAAGGAACTCTCTGAGCGGCTGAAAAAAAGGATTATTGCGCTTCACAAAGATGGCCTTGGCTATAAGAAGATTGCCAACACCATGAAAATGAGTTGCAGCACAGTGGCTAAGATCATACAGCGGTTTTCCAGGACAGGTTCCACTCGGAACAGGCCTCGCCAGGGTCGACCAAAGAAGTTGAGTCCACGTGCTCAGCGTCATATCCAGAGGTTGGTTTCCAAAAATAGTTTGTATGGCCGTCGCCCCAGACAGAAGCCCCTTCTGAAACCGATGCATAAGAAAGCCCGCAAACAGTTTGCTGAAGACAATGAATCCAAGAACATGAGTTACTGGAACCATGTCCTGTGGTCTGATGAGACCAAAATAAACCTGTTTGGGTCAGATGGTGTCCGGCGTGTGTGGCGGCACCCTGGTGAGGAGTACCAAGACAAATGTGTTTTGCCTACAGTCAAGCATGGTGGTGGCAGCATCATGGTCTGGGGCTGCATGAGTGCTGCCGGCACTGGGGAGCTGCATTTCATTGAGGGACACATGAATTCCAATATATACTGTGACATCCTGCAGCAGAGCATGATCCCCTCTCTTCGGAAACTGGGCCGTAGGACAGTTTTCCAACATGATAATGACCCTAAACACACCTCCAAGATGACAACGGCCTTGCTGAAGAAGCTGAAGGTTAAGGTGATGGACTGGCCAAGTATGTCTCCAGACCTAAACCCAATTGAGCACATGTGGGGCATCCTCAAGAGGAAGGTGGAGGAGTGCAAGGTGTCCAACATCCGTGCGCTCCGTGATGTCGTCGTGGAGGAGTGGAAGAAGATTCCAGAAGCAACCTGTGCAGCTCTGGTGAATTCCATGCCCAGGAGGGTTAAAGCAGTGCTAGATAACAATGGTGGTCACACAAAATATTGACACTTTGGGCACAATTTAGACATGTTCACTATGGGGTGTACTCACTTTTGTTGCCAGCTGTTTAGACATTAACAGCTGTGTACTGAGTAATTTTCAAAGGACAATAAATCTATACTGTTATTCAAGCAGCACACTGACTACTTTAAGTTATATCAAAGTTTCAGTAGGATAATGTTATCCCCTGAAAGGATATAACAGAATATTTGCAAAAATCTAAAGGGTGTACTCACTTTTGAGATATACTGTAGACCTTCATGATTATTTCTGTAGCTACTTGTACCTGCTGCGTTATCGTACATACTTTTTTTTATTCCTTTCAAGGTGGGTTATCGCCAAATAGGTTGTTGATGCACAAAATAAGAAAACAAGATAAATCTGTCGACGTAATTTTAAATAAATGCACCTTCTCTTATATACAAATATTCACATTGTAAGCATAATATTACCGTTTACCATTTCATTGATTCCCAACGCAAACATAAATTTCACACTTTCTCTAGCAGCTTGTAGCAAAGAGGTTGTCTTTGTTGTTCCCAAGACTTCTAGCTTATATGGTGGTTTCAGATACTTCAAGAGGGAACACTGTAAACCATAAAACAAACATACGATATGTTCATCTTAAAAGCCACACACCTGCTCTACCTACAGGGCTTCCCTTCTGATGTCTCGATACAAGCGTAAACATGTGTTCAGGGAATGCAGACACACACAATATTAATTTGTCCTCCATTTTGCCTCCAGTGTCTGACTGTCGGCCTTGTTTCCATTGGCCATGCAGGTATTCATCGCTCGATGCTCGTAGCGTGTGGACATGAAAAGGTTTTGGAGCTCAGTGGTGGCGTTGTCACGTTGCGTCTGAATGGGTCTTTAATTCTCAATCGTACTATTGTGTCATATACCTGCACCTAATTGATGGTTTATTTTGGCCACTTGGGGGCAGCAAAGTCTAATGTTTACTCTGTTTTAGCTCCGTTATGGTCTGCACCAACTCCTGGGGAAAATATCTCACTCTTTAGCTGCTAAGTGCTCCACTATGTTCATTAGCTATTCGCTAAATTTGTCTGGACAAGTTGTTGCTGGTAAAGTAGTAGTAAAGTAGTGGTTTTATCAGAGTGTTTTCACTAAAAACAGCTGTGTGGGCTAGTAGTAGTAGAAGTAGTGGTCATGGTAATATTGAGTAACCTGATAGCCCTAACACTGTAACATGCCAGCTTTGAAGGAAACAGGGCTGAGAAGCTGTCGAATTGTCAAGGTCTGATTTATGCATTAAGGAAGTGCTCGTTACATCATTCATTTATTCATCCATGATTCTTTTTCTGTAGACAGCTAAGACATTTATTGAACAGTCACTTCAAAGATTAACAAACAAAGACTCATTTCTTTGATTTCTTATTTACTTGAACTATTAATTTAGAATTCAATTAACAAGAAAGGGCAAGTAATGAGAAAACAAATTCTTCATTTACAATGACGGCAAAGCAAAAGACAAAAAGGCCTCTCGAGATGGTGAGTGGGATTGAGGTTGAAATGAAACAAAGAACGGATTCATTATAATGGAATTCAAAGTGACCCCTGGAGGATTAGAAGACATCTGAACAGGCACAGCATGTCCACAACATCCGCAAATTAAAATGTGAATTAATGCGCACTTTCATCTGCTACCGTTATGTGAAGATTAGGAGTTGGCGCTAAATTCTCCAGTCAGATGCCATTAAACCATCGCAGAAGAAGAGGGCGCGACAACATTACATTACAGTTCATTTAGCTGACGCTTTTGTCCGAAGAGACTTACAATAAGTTCAAACAATCATGAGGATACAACTTCAAACAGCAAGAATCTTGCAGGTACATCAGCTTCAAATAAATTAAATCTTTTAAATGCAGCGCATTGGCTTCAAATAAGCCAAACCGATGAAAGAGCAACATACAAAGACATTTTTATTTATTTTATTTTTTACATCACATGATTATTCGAAAAGTCAGTTGAACAACAAAATAGAGGAAAAACATGATGGAAGTATGACATTTACGTTACTTTCAAGTATTTATTTGCGAAAAGTTACAGTCTCACGCTTCATGTGTCACAATTGTTATCCAATGTATCCATCGTACTTTGTCACATTTAGCTCTTATTAGTACACCAACTTTCCCCCCCCCTAGCCATTCTAAATATTGCAAAATAAAATGTACGCTACATTTTATTTTTCAATATTTATGAATTTTTATAGTATTTCCATAAATGCGTATTAAAACGTATAGATAGTAAAACACATAATGTTGCATCTTTCTCACATTTGAGCAATAACTTGGGTACAATGTTAATGTAACTGATATTTCAGTCACTTGCATTAAAAACTTTTCCTTTTAGAGAAGATTTGATGAAAGAGGTTCTGCTCTTTGATGAATCTCCCAAAAACAAATCTGAGAAGCAACGAGTATTCTGATGGATTAGCAATCTTAATAAACAAAAACATAAAAGATGGACATTCAATTTTAGATCAATCGACAATACCTAAAATACATCATATACTGAGGTTGGGGTGGTGGAGGGGGCAATTTTAGTGCTCTGCTGGAACAAACGTTACGCTTCATAAATGATGGCACAATTACCCTAAATAACTCAGATTGTAATATAATATAATAATATTATAATAATAATAATAATATATTTTGCTTTTTTAACAATCTGTTTGTTTCTTGAGGCACAAGCACAACAATATACATGTCCTCCTGTAGGCCTATTACTTTATTAATGCACTCAAAAACTTTCATTAGGCATTCATTTTTAACCACCCATGGTGAAAACATTATTTTGTTACCTGTAATGTGTTTTTTTTACTTACATTATACTGTAATCCTTACCACACACACACTAATGCATCCACTCTCAAACTTTTCACATAATAATGTGACTGTATATCTTTGCAAAACTACAGAAAATACTTTCCATTACTGCAGAAATCAAGAAGAAAATCTTAACTCATAGAATTGATGTAATAACCCGACTCACTGTACAGCTCTCGTGAGCATTTGATCTTGATTGACAAGAACATTCACCCAGATTTTTCTTCATTCTCTATAACTGCTTCAAATCACTTCACAGTCGGTCATAATGTCATTGAAGTATTCTTGTAATTAAAATCAAGCAAAGAGGGTTTAGTTTGTAATTATAAGATGACAGCTGAACATTAACCCATCAAAATGCAGTCTTATTGCTCTAACAAGGTATTAGATTATTTGTGAATATTATGTGGCATCATCTGCTCAGAACAATATACTCACATTAAAGTGATAATTTTCCATATGGCAACTGAACACTTTCCAAGGTTTTCCATCTCTCTTTATTCATTTCAAATGTTCATTTAAAAAGATGTTAAAACAAATTAGTGCAGATGCATAGTGTAGTTTTTACGTTTTAGTTTGTGAACCAGTGGTTTTCTATGTCGTCAGTTGGTCCATCACTTTGTAACGGACTGAAAAACCTTAAAAGCCAATAACAGCTCCAATCAAATTTTGGAAAAATTGGTCCCAAAAAAAACCCGACACCTGTAGATTTTGGTGATCCCTTGACTTTTCGTCTGACGCCTTCAGCAGGACAAATCTGTAACACTCATGGTTCCAAGAAGATACATCATGAAGGACTTTGATGACTTTTCTTCTACTTCTACATATGAAGTTGGCACCGACGCGAGTGGCAGCCTCTCCAGTAGCTCCATGTTTTTCGTGTTGTTTTAGAACTTTAGTTGATTTAGTTCATTTGAATTTTCTGTAGTACATAACTCTATATATCCTATGGATATTTTGTTTTACGATAAGCAACAAAGCGGAGGGAAACTTGTTTTTTCAAGGGAGAAGCTGCTTTCACTTCGCACAATGGGGCAAGCCGGCATTGTTCACCCCGTACCGGAGGAGCTGAGACGGGCGTATCGAGGCTGCAGAGCTGGAGCGAAGGTAAAGGCTAAGCTAGCGGCGAAGCGGTGGTACAAGCCCACTGTTCCATCGATAGTCATGGGGAATGTGAACTGTTTAACCAACAAGACTAACGAGTTGGCTGTCCTTGTGAGGAACGACAGGACATACAGGGAGAGCCGTTTACTGTGCCTCTCTGAAACATGGCTAACACCCCGGACGCTAACGTGGACCTACCAGGATTCACCACAGTGAGAGCAGACAGAGATGCTAAACGCAGTGGTAAGCGTAAAGGAGGAGGACTCAAACTGTTTATTAACAATAGATGGTGTAACCAAGGACATGTTACGGTTAAGGAGACTTGTGAAAGGGACATTGAGCTGCTTGCTGTAGGTCTAAGACCATATTACATGCCTCTGGAATTTTCGCACGACATTGTTGCTTGTGTTTACATCCCTCCATGTGCACACGCAGAGACCGTGTGTGACGTCATTCACTGTACCATTGCTAGACTGCAAACCCAACATCCAGAAGCTTTCATTGCCATCTCAGGAGACTTCAATCAAGTAACACTAGACTCCACACTACCAGACTTTCATCAGTTTGTAAGCTGCCCCACCAGGAAGAACAGGACATTAGACCTCCTGTATGCTAATGTAAAGGGTGCTTACACCGCCACCCCCCTTCCCCCACTGGGGAAGTCTGATCACAACCTAATGCTGCTGAAACCACAATACAAACCAAGGATCCAGACACAACCTACAACCACACGTTCCTTTAGGAAGTGGTCTCCGGATGCAGAGGAGGCTCTGAGAGACTGTTTTGAGTCTACTGACTGGAGCGTCCTGCAAGAGCCACATGGTGAGGACATTGAGGGAGTATCACACTGTATCACTGACTACCTGAACTTCTGTATGGATGTTGTGGTTCCCATAAAAACTGTACGCTGCTTCCCTAACAACAAACACTGGATCACCAGCAATGTCAAGGATATCCTTAACAGGAAGAAGAGGGCATTCAAGGAGGGAGACCGGGAAGAGCTGAAGCGCGTGCAGGGGGAGCTCAAGGTTCAACTGAGAGAGGCAAAGGAGGAATATACAAGGAAAGTAGAGCAGAAGCTGCGGGACAACAACATGAGGGAGGTCTGGGACGGCATGAAAACCATCACAGGCTGCAAGAAGAAGGGGATGCTGTGAGAGCAAACCAGCTCAACCTGTTCTATAACAGGTTTGATAGCCCAGCTGTTGCAGCCAGGAGCTGCCTACCCAGCTCAGTCTCAGTGTCTCAGCTCTCTGGATACCATCTACCAGTGGGCACTGACATTCATAACAAACCTCAAAACCCTGACGCACCACTGCACCTTATATGCTCGTGTTGGATGGTCTTCCCTGACCACCCGTATACTGAAACACTGCCACATCCTTATTTATAAAGCTATTCTTGGTGCTCTTCCACAATACCTAAGGATCTAGGCGGAAATGTAGTGGACCATATCGGCTTCGCTCCGGGGACTTGTTTCTTTTAACTGTTCCAAAAGTCCGTACAGAACTTGGGAAAGGGCATTTAGTTACGCTGCTCCGGCTGCCTGGAACCAGCTGCAGAATGAGCTGAAACTCAGAGAGCTGGTCTCTCTGAACAGACTTAAAGCAACTCTTAAATACATTGAAGCAGACCGCTGTATCTGTAAATGTTTTAATTAATGTTGTGATTGTGTTGTGATTGTGACTGTTTTTTTTTTGTCTGTAACTATGCTACTGCCTATCTTGGCCAGGACGCTCTTGAAAAAGAGATTTTTAATCTCAATGAGACCTATCCTGGTAAAATAAAGGTTATAAATAAAGAAATAAAATTGGTCCAACATGTGATTGACATTTGTGGTCTTAAAAAAGATTGTTCTCAACAACTATTGGATAGATTACTATGACATTTGGTACACACATTCATGCCCCCCTCAGAATGAATTGTGATAACTTTGGTGATTCCTTCATTTTTCATCTAGCTGTTAAAAATACTACCTACTACATGCTGACGTTAGCATTTAGGTGAAGCACTGCTGTGCCACGGTGCAGCCTCATAACAGAGCCTATAGCTGTAAACTCTTGTTATTATTTGACTTTTGTGAATGACTGTTTTTCAACTCTCTTCACGCACAACATTTAATCGATATCATGAGCTGACTGTGCATCCGAAGGTCCACGGAACATAATTCAGCACAATCTGCCATAATAACGCAACAACGAATATGAAAGAAAGTGTTTTCTTATCATGCGATGACAAACTAATTTCCCAAAATATTCTGAATAGATTTATCAGTGTGACACTTTTCCGGTCATTAGTGAAGCTAACGATACAAACTGTAGTCCCTGGTATTGATTGGGTGTGTGTTGTCCCCTCAGGGCATTCATCAGGTATTGATGAAGATGTTTGATGCATGGCTGATGGTCTGGCGAAGACTTCCAGTCACGAGTCATTCCCTTCTATATGACACACACACACACACACACACAGCTTGCTGTTCTCCCAATAGAATTAAAGTAGTTATTCTTTGTTTGGTGGGTCGATGCGAGCAGGCAGGAGAGCAGAATGATCGCTAATGATCTCACTGGAGCGTGTTTTTGTAGAATTGGTACACAAAAGAGCGTATTATCTTCATAATCTGAATTAAACAAAGAGAAGTGATCTAAAGCAGTGGTAAGCATTGCTTCTTCGATTGCTTGTTCAATACTGTGGATAGTGTGTTGAGACTTCCAACCCGTGGAGAGTTTCCCCTTTCAAGCAGCAGGCGGAACGTCAGGGGTTTTTCATCTGGTGGATATCCCGTGTGGGAGTGGAACTCTTCAAGCTCACACTTTTATTAAACCTGGAGGGGGAACAGATCTGCCTATCAGGAGTCAGATTGACCAGCACAGCAGCTGTTCTTCGCCCACTGGGTCGATATGTGCAGTCAAGAGAGCAAAATGGTCACATCAGCACAGCTTGCCCCGTTTTGTATTGTGGGTTCACTTCACAAAAAAAGCACAAAGATTAAAAAGTTAACTGTTATTTGACTGGCAAAGAGTTGGAAATCTACTCAAACAGATAACTGAAAGGGCGCTCGCCAAGGCCGTTTCCATAAGGGAAAAATAATGCGTGTGTCCGCCCCGGGATATATGCATGTTATGCTGGTTTTAGGTTTGCAAAAAAAAGAGAACAAGTTGTTGTCCAGTAGAAAGAGATGAGCAGTAGCAGCAAATGCTTGTGATATCCAAGAACCTTAGGGAGAACCCTGCATTACTGTAGACCAGGTGCGAGGAAAAGCCACTTTTATCAAAAACTTCTCGAATACAATGAAACACATTTTGTTATGACTACAGTCATTTATGTAGTGGTTTAATAGAGCAAACATATATTTCTTGTAAAACAACATTCTTGACCTTGGAACTAATACTTTGGAAAAAATTGTTTAATGTGCTTGTTTCTTCTGGATGTGTCCACCACATTCCACTGAGAAAGATTTTTTGTTGGAAAATGTTTGAACATGTTGTTACTTACAGCCACCCACAGAAGTGCTAGTATGGCCGTCGATTCTTACTCTTGTTTTCTGCACTCACATGAGCAGTTTATTACAGGGGTGTAATCTTTCTTTTAGAAATGGCAGTTGTCAATGGATCAAGTCAAATTGAGGGCTGGAGCAGCTGCCTGCATCCACTCTGGATAGATTGTGTCTCAAAGAGGTATTTGGTTGCTGATCACAGATTGAAGGTTTGCATCAAGGATGTGTAGAGATTCTGTACGGCTGGATGAGCTTGACTAAAATACACTTCACTGTCATATTGCTTGGTGTAATATGAGCTGTGCTGCATGTCAACCTTGTCCCTCAATAAAGAAGTACTTCCTTCCATTTATGTAGATAAGTGGTTTCCAACATGGGGTCAGAAAGGGCTCATCGTTACAATAAAGGTACTTTACAAGGACACATTTGTAATATCACAAAATGATCAATTAGATTACCCAAGGCCAATGTTGCATTCATGTGCTCCTTGGATGGTCCAATTTCCCGAGTTGGGATGTCATTCTTCTGAATTTCAGTGCGTTCATTAGCTTTAAGTCGTAATGTGGAAATAACATGGACGCCACAGAGAAGATGCGTTGTAGGCCTATTTAATTGCTGTTCTGATCTTGAGGGGGTGTTCACATGAGTTTTCCCAGTCAGGAAGTCCTTTTTTCGATTATTCCAACATCACATGAATGCAGCGCAAATGCTCTATCTCGCAATGTTAACGAAAATTAAACTTAGTCTGTGTATTAGTGCCATGATTTGTATCCGCTCCAAAGCTCAACGCTAGAGCCTTCCTCCAAGTTTCATTATAACCAGGCCAGTCGTTTTGTTTTAAGCCTGCTGACAGACACACAGACAAATGGACCCGGCCGAAAACATAACCTCCTTGGCGCAGGAAATAATAATACTCTGCCTCATAAATTGATTTCTCAGATATTTTTAGGCAATCTTCTGCTTGCAGCTCATCAACACATGCAGTACAAATGTAAAATGTTCACTTATCGAGACATGTAACTCCCACATTAATCTGCATTGATTTTCCTGTTCTGTTCTGACTACACCCTGCTTTCTGATGCTTGGTTGTACTAGTACCCCCTGCAGATATGGAGCCTCCCAAAGCAAAACACAAACATACAAAGTTTGAAAATTCAAAAGCCCATCTCTGGGTATTGGCTTAAACATTTTGTGTTGATTTGACAAAAAAAATGTTCATCCCACATGTTTCTAAAATGTATTTCTGCATCTGGCTCACATGTTATAACTTTACCATCCTGAAGTAAAAATGTAATGGCAACATTCTGATGAAAATATGTGTCTTTTGCCAAATGCAACAACCTGTACCTCCGTATCTCAACCAGACAGCAACGCACACTTTGGATGTGTTTGAATGTCTGCAGGCACATGCATGTGTGTGTGTGTGTGTGTGTGTGTGTGTGTGTGTGTGTGCATGTGTGTGTGTTTGTGTGTGTTTAATCCGTGCCTCAAAAATCCTCAAAACAATTTGACATCAATGCAAATAATTCAGTTCTCCATTGTTAGCCTGGCCTGGTCCCAGCTTCACAACAGGAAGTGAAGCGTACGATAAACAGCAGCAAATGAAGAGGGTGTTTCAGGGACACAAGGAACAACAACATCTCCATGTGAAGCCTGAGAAAATGCCACATACCAAGCTGTGCCATGTCTCAGTACCCACCAGAACACACTGTAGCTCTTAAACACTTGTTGACTCTTACATAAACACCACACTTTGACTTTCATATGAGCATTTTTACATAAAAGTTGTTAAATTGAATATGAAGCACTGCTTCATATTCACTGCTCGTCCTGGCACTGAGCACTCATACAAACACACACGCACACAAAATAGAACAATTACAAATGGGGAAGCTCAACAACATTCACGATAAGAAAAGAGTTCAGGTTGAGACGGACACACAACTACTCAAGCAGAACATCTTTTGGAGGCATCAGATCTATATCGTAAAGTCATGTGAACTCACATAGAACACAAACGTGATGCATAACGCAGGACGAGTTATGACTCCTTAACTTTTTGTGCTTTTGTTTTGTTGAGATTATTTACTTGTTCATGAGGCAGTAATCTTCCACGATCTCAGTAGGCTTCCCTTATTTATAAATGTGTAATGAAACGGTTTCTTATTTATGCCGTTGTCTTCAAATCAGTCACAAAGCCAAGGAAAGGACTGTAAGGGCATGTATGTGGGAGTGTGCTCCCAGATTTGTGTTTATTCGCATAGGAACATGGGGCTTTATAGGCATGAATGAAGAAGCTGTATTTGTATTTTTCAATCTTTTGCTTGACGGACCTGGACATGCATGCATGCGCAGACACACTGAGCAGCCTGAGCCAGAGAAATGGAAAAGAGGGGCTGCTTTTGTAGAGAGTAGCACAGATAAACAATTGTTTATTGTTGGGTACCAAAGTCTCCGTTTCAACAACTTTAGGAGGCATACTTTCACGGAACACGAAAATCCAACTGTGTTTGATGTTTGATGCCACCACGCCAGATCTGCAGAGGAGAGGGGATGAATGGCAAAGTAAAACATTTCTTCTCTGCTCATGGATTTTATTTTAATCCAGCAAAGAAAAACAAGACATAATTGAAGCAGCATCAGGATGTGTTTATGGTTAGTTTGAAGTTATGGCTACATGCACTTTCTGTACAGATATGGAAATAACAAAGTGCATCTTTAGTACAGCACGGTGGACTTTTACTTGATTTATTTCTGGTTTGTGAGATTTCTACTCCACTATGTTTGCAACCCTGTCTCGTAAATATTATAAACTATTTTCCACATTGCGGGGGAAATGCAATGTCAGGATTATGTTCACTAGCAATGTCACTGGAGACATATTAATCTGAGTGTCTGGGTGTCTTCTCCCAAAACATTATTAACACTTTTCTTACATTCAGGTGGCCTTTTATGGAAATTTCTTAATTTCCAGAAAGGAAAACGCCACGTGACAAGATATAAGGAATATAATGCAGTGAGGCTCTCAGGCATTCAGTATTACTTTCAAATATTTATTCTCCTGTAGATCAACTTTTCTCAAGGAATGTTATCCCTGCTGAGTTATGATTCACTTTTTCTCTTTTGTGTTTTTTGTTTGGGGAAGTGACCTCTTTAAATGTGCACACGGCACTTTTTCAAATCCATGTAATATTTCATTCATTTATAAAACCCTGGACTTTAAAAGCTTCTATGTGTTTCAGAAAGATTTCTGCCCATGTTCAAAACCCTGTACATTCATATCATATCTGAGTTCTATGAGAAGTCGACAATAGTCATAATATTTTGAGGAAAAAAGGTGTAAAATGACAAGGACAACGTGATGATTTAATGAGAATAAAGTCACAATATTTCAATAAAAAATCCACCTGCCCTATAGTCTGCTGTGCATTACGTCTGACAGATACATGTAATCCATGTAATACAGAAGCGGCTGTGTGCTGCTCTTTATCAGAGCTGGAAAACCGAAACTAACAGAAAACACTGCCAATTAGGCATACGGTGTATCTCACCTGTGTGTGCCTTATTGTCGACACAAACGTGAACTTCAACACCTCGGATGAAGAGCAGGTCTCAGCTGCTTCCCTCAGTCTTCAGTGGGAAGCATCCTTGGAGTACAGAGGACAGATGTCCAAACTTTTGATAGGTCAAAATACCTGGAGCGCACTGATCTGCTCTCGCCTCCTCCGTGTCTGGCAGTAAGAATCCAATCAAATGCTAGCATGCTAGGTCATCTTGCAGACGTACCCTCTGGGAGGGCACAATGGAGTTATCTATTATTACTTCACTCCAAAGATAATGAAAACGAGTTTTGCTCAAATATTGGTAGGGACAATTCTATTCTCCCAAGATATGGATATGAACATGTCCCTACTGTCCATATGCCTAATGTTTGTTTTTGTACTCTGCTTAAAAAAGAAAGGTCACACAACACTATTAGACTTGATTTACAGAGTGCTGAAGAGGGAATTCATCTGTTTTTCTACAGAGCAATGACTGAAGACACTGAGTGAGAGACTTCTCTCTGTTTTACTTTTATCTTTGTTATGACCTTATTCTTGTACTGCTGGTTTGCATCTTTAGGGACATTTGTGGCTTTTTAATGTTAAAATGTTCGATCACTTTGGCTGTGTTAATGCATATGGTATACATTTTGGCAAGTGTGTGTGTTTTCCTTTTCATTTTGGAAGTTCAACCTCAGCTACTGTAATAAGTCTACAATAAAGTGTGTAGCCAAAATACAGACACTCAGACCACATAGGGAAAAAAGATCCATATTGAAAGCCATTGAAACAACAATTTCTACCATAAAATGATTTATTCTGTTTTATCAGGCTTTCAATCTAGAGCCCTGCCTCAAAATTGTACTTTTTACTATTTTCCACCAGATTGAGACATTTTCTCTTGGTTTCCCTGTGGGGCAGATAAATTACATTTTCCTGGCTTCCTGAACCAAAAAAAAAAATGCATTACAATCAGTTGATCAGTTAAAAGTTGCTGATCATTGACATATCCCAAAATCTGAAAAAAATGAAAATGTTTCTTTAAGGTATTTCTTTAAAAATTGAGGCACAAGGGTTAAAGTGTATCCACTTGAAGACCAAAGTTCTGTTTCATTCTTTATGATTTAGCTTCATTTACAGTGGCACCACTGGTTGAACTGGTTTCCAGATACACAAAGTAGAGACTTTATCTGTTCAGGCTATTAGCAAATAGTAGAGAGCAGGAAAAAAAGAACTTATTATTATGTTTACTAGGGCAGCTGTAATGCCATCCTCCGAGTGCCTTACTAACGCAACACGACAATCCTTTGTTTGTTCACGATGTTGATTTGTCCAGGATAAAGGCTTGTGTTTTTTTCCATTTCATTAATCTTCAGCTGCTCATGCCGTCCACCTACGCATACATGTGTCTCTCTCTCTCTCTCTCTCTCTCTCTCTCTCTCTCTCTCTCTCTCTCTCTCTCTCTCTCTCTCTCTCTCTCTCTCTCATATACAATGAGCGGATGGATTAAAGGATGCGGTTGACTGATAAAGGAGTTGAAATTAAATAAATGAATAGTTAAAGAGATGTAAAGATGATAACTCTTTGAGATTTGGGGATTTAAAATGTAATTACATACAGTGTAGTTAGCATGTCTTGCAACTGTCTGTTTGCCTATCGCCACCCCACTTAGTTACTTTACTGTACTGTCTCTTCTATTCTCGCTCTTATCTCAGCAATTAAAATTATTATTTTAAACGCTTAGTCCTTTTTGTAATAATGGGTCCCTGAGGCAAAGGAAAGCAGACTTCTTATCAGCTAGTCAGGCGATCCCCAAAGCTAGTGAGCTAATTATTAGTGGCAAGAGTTAGTTGAAGTCCAGACTGACTTGTTTTAAAACAAGAACCTAAATGGGGTCTTAAATATGCACATTGATAGCTATATGTTATTATGCAGCAACATGCGTTGGAAAAGGGAAGCCAATGCAGACATGCCTTTTAAATTAAATGTTTCACTTGACATTTTTCTAACAAGTTTATTTTTCAATCTTTAGTTTCAAGTTTTTTCAATACAGCATGATTCCATGGCGTTGTCCGTTCTGGGTGTTGTCCGTGTTTGTTTTCAAATCATTAAAATGTCTTTTCAGCATTGGGTTCTACTGAGCTCGACCCTTTCTTGTCACTTCTGGTAGCAAAAAACAAAGATGCCTGTGTCCCAGGCAAACATGTTGTTATGTGTGTATAAGAAATACAAATAAAGAAGCATTGTTCCTATTTTGCAGTGTAGAGCGAGTTAATCCTTGTGTTATAAGTATGATAAATAAAGATGTAAGATTTGACTCTAAAGCCTTCCAAACCCAGAAGCTGAGCCCAGAAAAATGTCCGAGTTGGTACTGAGGCTAACTGCCCTCTCTCAGACACACTCTGACCAGTCACACACCAATCAAAGTAAACATGATAACGCAATGTAAAGAAAAGTCTGTGGAGCCTCAGAAAGAGGGAACTAAAAGTAGAATGTTATCTGGCCCTGAGAGCATCTCTCGACTGTCAGAGATAGAGAGCCGAGACGGATCCTAACAAAGCACAGGCTCAGAAAAAGACACACGGAAAAAAGAAAACAGAATATGCGGTCACTGTCAGACAGGTAAGGCAGTCCTTCTTTCTTTGTTGTTATTTCCCTTTTCCTAATTCATTTTAGCTGAATGTCACAATTCCCCTGAGTTTATTGGAGGGTTGCACAGGGGGTTAAATCCCAAGTCTTCTAAATGCCATCCGCATTTCCCTCACTTGCGTCTTTTTCTTGCTCCTTAGTCCCTCCCATCGCGGATGCATGGAGAGACACAAGGAAACCATGTGGTTTTAGGATCAGCTGTCAGTCGGCTTTTACAGCTGCACACACGTGCACTGTGCGTATGTTAATAAAGGCACAGTTATCACTGGCAGAGCAGCAGCAGCCTGGTACCTGCACATGAATAACAACCTGTAATCTGTCTTTATACAGATTACTGTTACAGATACAGTGTCCTGCTCAGAAGCAGAATGCATTTATATTATTTATGCATTATTTGCATCAATATCTATTGGTTATTATTATTATTTTGATTGTGAACACATTATTTAATAACCAAGAATATGATTATGTTGTCTCTTGAACACTGGACATTTTTTATCAAGCTAAATTATTAAAGTAAAATATGTAATTCATATGAAACCCAATGCTCAGGAATGATCAGCCTCTCATGTGACTGAATGGCGATGATGATAAATACAAATATAAATGTAAAAAGTGTTTCTTTCTGACAGACAAACTCTTCGACTCTCTGAATGTAATTGTATTCATATTAAAAGTTAATGGGAGAAAGAACAGATCATGACAAGAAAAAAAATTCTGAAGAAAGTTGTTTGTGGTTCGATTTGTTGTTTAGATTTATAATTAACATATTTTAACTAAATGGTCAATCAGACAACCAATACAATATAAAACCTTAGAGTGATACACTTGAGTTTGATCTGTCATCTGTCTTCACTCCGGTATGAAACTCCAGTGATGTTGAAATGTATCAGATCAGTGCGACTACCTGCAGCGTTATTTTGTTTATTGGGTTTTTTTATTATTGAAACCACCTTCATACACATTTCCTTATTATCAATGATGCATTTGTTTATTATATCGAAGAGGCATTTTATTATAATTTAAGTATTTTTTTCATTGTGAAGGCAATGATTAAATATTTCTCCAAATAAATATAAATTTTAATGTGGAACTGGTTCTCAGGCTTCTTCCCTTCAGCTGAAATCTGGGGAATCAGTACCACCACAAGGCTGAGACAGAAATGCACTTCTACAATGCACAACATTCACCCATATAAGGAAAATTGCCACATTTTTTGGACAGTCGGGGTTTCAGAATAATGGGCCATCGGAACAATGGGCAGTCCCAGGTGGAGGATTCAAACATTTGACAGGCCTGTAGTGCCAGTTACGGTTGCTAAGCAATTATTGAACAATCCAAAAAAATATATATAATTGGTGCTCAACATGGAAACAAACCAGTTGAAATTTGAGTCCCCGGAAATAGGGTGATGATGTCACCACATGCACACAAACATAGACGATATTCCAGAAAGCTCTGATTCCCTTGTTCTTCAGGATTCCTCTTCTGGTCGATACGACATCGTACAAGCATTTGAAATCAGGTTCTGCTTTTCCAATAAATGTAAATCACAAGCATTAGTGGGAGTTCATGTTCATGTTCTGCACAGTGGCTCTGTAAACACAATCCCACTCACACACATCACCTCTACCTTTTGTGATATGGTTATGAATTTTAATAATTGCTCATCCGTATAGCATCCGGAAAACAACAACACTGAGAATCACTTCTTTTTGTGTGCTTCTGCTGGCAGTATTGTTTTAACACTGGAGGTGCACTGAAAAAAATCCCCTGAGCACCGGGAGCCACAGCCAAACACACTCAATACTATTTTCAGGCATTGCTGCTCAAACATGTAACATAGTGTCCTCAACGTGTTCGCCTCTGCTGTCTTCTCCCACTTTTCCTTGTCCTCCTGCTCCCTCCTCCTGCCTATTATCATATACTTCCAAGTCAAACTATATAATATTTACTGTATATTGCCTGGCCCTCCAGCTCTTTGACTCTTTCACAGCCTTTTGAGAAGACAGCAGGTCCCAGAGGAGCTTCCTGATATTTCCTCTTCCGCTCGTCTTGCAGTGAAAGCCACCAGGCTTATCTCTAATGTAATACTATTGCCAAGAGCAGAGGTAGACAGGAAGCGTCAGGAGAAAAAAATGGATTAATAGAGGAGTTCCAAGCTTTATTGCAATGCTTATGAATGCAAGAAAAAAGCAGTGTCAATCAAAATAAAAGGTCAGGAGAAGAGGACATTGGAACCGTTAATGCATGAATAGATGGATTAACCAAGAGATTATGGAGGGTGACGACTTTAAGCTTTCTTTTATCTATGATGTCCTTTTGTTCAATGCAGCCTAAATGCACAAGTTGTTGTTTTGGAAAACTAGAGTTGGGGTGTATGTTATTAAAGTGGTGTGGAATAAAAAGTACTCTTTGTTTTTTTAATCAAATGGCAACATCTGAATATTGTTTGTGCCATGACACAGGGTTGAGCTCACAATGCTGCCTGTCAATCACAGTAATCGTTCCTGAATACTATTATTAACTTCAGGACCCCCAAACAACTTTTCAGTCTTATTTGCATAACTGAAAACCAAATTCCATGGTGTCAAATTGAGTCTGTTTTCTTAGAAAACGGTTCCGTAGAAAAAAAGTAATTGTCGCAAATGGTCACATAAGTAGAAACATGTAAAAACTGATCTGATGGGTGTTGCAGTCATTTTGGGTCAACAGCTGCTTAGTTTTACATTAATTAAGTACAGTAGTTCAAAGTTGATTAAAACCTGCAGTTATCCATAATAATATATTGTCCTAATTGTCCAGATTTCTCTTTGTTCTGCCTTCCAGCATTGTTAACTGACCAATAGTAACACCATTGTCAGATGTGCAAAGGGTAGTAATATAATTATTAACATATATTTAAATGTAATGTGACTTACATGTAATCAAATCTATATTTGCAAAAAGCATGTGTGTGTGGGAGGTATGCAGGGGCAGAGTGCCAGAGAGTGTTGTCATCCAGGTGATAATTAACATGACATTTAGTGCACAGCTCGCAGCGTGCTCTCTTCAACTCAGCACTGAGTTAATGGACATTGACAGAAGGAAAACATTATATGTTTTCAGCTGTGGCACATTAGCCATGGGTTAATTTTTTACAAGTGCTTTCCTATTCATCTTGTGTCACATATTGCATGTGTTTTTGTTGTATTTAAATGTATATATTTACATAAGGCTTATATAGTACAGCATGCTCAGTACAGAGAACCTGTGGTGCATAAAACTAAAAGGCAGACTTAAAGCTTATCTGTTTAGCTTTCTTTTAAATAGACACAATTATGTATATTTACATTCAGTGTTTCTCAAAAGAACACACTTTGTGTATAGTTGATTCCGAAAAAACATTGCGCTACTTTCCTCATATTTTGTGTATAATTTATCATTTCTTTTGCTTTGACTTCTACCTTCCTCCGCATTCTTTTTCACATTTTCTTCTTCTTCACGTTTTATGGCTTGCATGCGCTACACTTAACGATATTGTCCTCTGAAGGTGCCAGGAAATGTATACTAGACTGGTAAATTGACCGGGCTAATATAGTGTCTATTATTAGCCTATGCAGGTATATTGGTAATGATGTAAATGTTGGCAAATAATAATAATAATAATAATAATAAGAAATTAATATACAAAATGTCCCCATCCATCCACCCTGACCTCCTCTCTATGCAGACTTTGCTGCTCTTTTTACTACGTCACCTGACTTCCTCCTTTTCTTCTGCATAATTACTACGGCAACTAAAGGTCGGTGTCTTCTTGTATTCTTATCTGTGGTCAACCATGTGAATAGATGATAACAACCTTTTGAACCCACTAGTAGGTGTAGCGTGCCCCTTCTAACCCATATCTATAAGGCTGATAACCAGTGATAACGGCCATTCAATGGGCTGCAGACATTCAAAGCAGGCATAAGTACAAACGAAACAAGCATCTGCTCATCCACACTTTGCTCCCATCAACACTAGTGGTCAAAGACTCTTGTTACTAATGATTTGTGTCTTTTTCTTACTTATTGAATACAGGGAGTTGAAATGTAAATCATATGTCCTGACCACATTGTTAGATAATATGAAATCAATGCTGCTGTAATAGAAAGTCTTTACTTCCAGCTCTGTCAGTCCTTCACACTTTACATTATATTATTAAACAGGTCAGATGTTTAATGGAATTCAGGTGCAAGGTGAATACAATAAGCAGATGTCAATATATACATTGGGTTAATAGTGTGAACCTCCATATCTCATTGATTACATCACTCTAGCTACAATGAGCAGCGAAAAGAGATTTCTCCTTCCAGTCCTTGACTGAACTGATGACCCTCTGGTCACAAGCTGATTTAAGTGGGTTTGAGATAACATAAGACCTCAAAGCTCTGACTTTAGTTATAAATATGGCTTTAAAAAATAAAGCCAGATATCTAGGGATTTCTGCCTGAAAATAAAATCCACAAGATAAAATATGGACTTACTTTGGTCATGATAAGGAAACCCAATGATAAATATAATCCAGACTGAACTGATGATCCAAGACCATCTGCTGACAACCTCCCAAAAACTTCAACTTCTTCCTGTTCACAAAACCTGAGTCAACATCAATTACGAGAAGGTCTTTGAATCAAAGTCTATCAGTGGGAGTTTAATGTGTACCGAGTGTGTTTTTTCCCATCATGCTCAATTACAAATGTTTCATTTGTATAGTTACAAATGAAAGATCTTTATAGTTCAAGAGGCAGTGAAGAGAGGCGGATGTTGGAGGGCAGGAAGAAGGAAAACAATGTTTGCTTATTTACAACGGCACAACGGCACTTAATGTCATTCATTAATAGCACCCTCATTTGGAGACACAACGTGTTTGTGATCATTATAAACAGTTGCTCTAACAGCCCTTCACATTTGAAATAAAATGTTTGTGAAAAACGGAAAATACAGAAGATAATGCTAGCAAGGATTTATACGGGAAGAAAGAGCCATGAAATCGTCACATGCAACATTCCTTATGTCTTTAGATACATGCTCTGCTTTTCTTCTCCCTCTCTCTCACACATTTTCATACTTTACACACACACACTTATAATAGACAGACAAGATCATAAGAATTCATGATGGGATTTTCGCCTGAAATTACATCAGCTTCCTTCTGACTGTTTCCCAATCCATTTCCGTGCACACACAACACACACACTTGCACACACACACGTCCAGTACAATCCATTTTGAGTCTCACAGAGGAAATGGTGATTATATATCAAATAACTGGGAATATAAGCTGCAAACACATCCACACACACATGGAGCCATACATATATGCTCACAGTCAGTCCCACAGCAACATGCATGTGTTTAACATTTACATAGTATGATACGAGAGAGGCCAGGCTGAATCCATCCTTTTAGAGGGACATTATAGCTTCAGTATGTCCGTCTTACAGCCTAAAAGTAAATAAATCTTATGAAACTACATAGCGAAATGTTTTTACATTTTTACCACATCTGCATGACAAGGTGCTCTCCATTTAGACATCAATATGAGCAAATCTACTGAGAAATGCATAATTAGCAAAGATGAAGTAGTATTATGATAAACATGTTTAATCTAAATCATTTCCACCGGCGCTGCTTTTGTAATCACCCATAATCCTCTTTGTACAGTATGCTAATGAGTTTCTCTGGTGTCACACGACAGGTGACCTGGGCCCTTCTTCTTTGCATAAACTGCTGTCATGAAGAGCTGTTTGTGTGTATTTTGGGGGCGTAATGGGATTTGTTCGGTACAGGATATTCAGTCATCCAGCAATTATTGAGTGTAATTCAATACAGATAACAGCAGTATTTGCAATTGTTTATCTAATTTTTTTATACACATGCAATGTTTGTTTTTCAAATGTACGGATGAAACATGTTTATTTGAAGGGTTTATAATTCTGTGTTTTTATGCAGTCAGAATCAGAAGAAACTGTTCCATTGCAAGGCAATGGAAATGTGCCTTTGAAGTGACTCACATAGGTGCACACAGAATAACGAGACGAGGCTGAAACCTCGTATATGGCAGCAACCTGTATGGTTGACGTGCTTATTTGAGGCCAAATTCTACAGTGATAGTCAGTGGTCGTGTCTGTAATGTAAATTCCTGTATATTACATGTTCATCTACAATTTCCTGTTGTGGTCCCAGTAATAATTGTTCTTAAAATGTGATGCAACATATCATATGACATGGTTAAGATACATTTGATTCAAATAATTGAGGACTGATTTAATTCAATAAATTTGATCGATAATCATGCTGTTGTTCTGGATTACTAAAGTGTTATTGTGCAATTCATGTTACTTTGTTAGACAGACCAGACCTAGCTTCCATCCCATGACAGTTATGAACATGCCCAAAGCCTCAAATGTTGGTCTTATATTCATATTCAAACTGACACCTACATTTACCACCACTTGACATTTATACTACTTATTTATTCTGTGATGTGTCAACAACCTTCTACAAGACTTGGCTGTGTTTGAAGCACATGTAGAGGAAAATATACATTTTATACAAATAACTGCAATATTCTAGAGCTGGATTTCTCTACTGAGGTTTTCTGGGTTGAACTTTCCAGGCAGAGTAACAAACGCATTGCACACCAACAACTACTGCATATATATTGAGGTGGTGGATCAGCTGATTGATCACAGAGGCAGAGATGTTATCACTTGGCAACTTTATCACTCAAGGACAATCTTTCACGTTTAAAAACTAAAGACTACACACAGTGTTTACAAAGATAAATGTATATAAATGTATATGGATAGCGTACTGCTTATCTAACAAATTTTGAACTAAAGTATAGAAGAAGAACTTTCTCCATTGTTGTTGTGTTTTACAGTTTTTAGTAAGAAAGTGCAAAAATAAAGTGATTATTCTTAATGCAAACTAAAAAAAAGTGACTAACATCAAAATGATATAACGCTATAAACAGTTAACTGAACCACAACTCTTCACAGAACAAACATAAATGGGAAAAAGACGTTGGATATTAATTTACGCTGCAAGGATGGGAAAATCTATTCCAAAAGTCACATCAAATTTTGGTTAATACCACTCATGCAATTTGCAAAATATTTCACCGTGTGTATTAAACCCTTTCAAAGGCTACATCAGTTCAGCCCCAATGCTTCTCCTAAATGCCCAAAATGTAACTCCAGATAATGGGGATCTCATACACATGTTTTGGGAGCGCACACACTTGTATTATTTTTACAACAAGATTTATAAACATATATCTGAAACACTTCACAATGTAATTACACATTACATATATTTGGCAACATAGAAATACGCAAATAAATTAAAAACAATGAATAGAAATTAAATTGACGGGATATGTGGCAAACTTGTTAAGAATATACAAAGAATAGAGGAGCAGTTATCTCTATAGAAAAAAAGAAATGTGTATGTGAATTGAATGTTCGTATTGATGGCCAGTTGAGAGAATGCTGCATATCATGTTCTGTGGAGAATGGAATGAGCACATTTAAAATTTTAATAATGAATGAACTCAAAAACATTTGTTAAGAAATAAAGTCATCACAAGTTAATTTATGTGTGAGCTTCCGCCTGAGTCTGTAGCTGCAACACTTAACATTCTGTCTACAACTTTGGCTACCAAAACCAGTGTGTGTGCTTTAGCCCACACTGTTTTCATTGTGAACATGTTTATGTATGCTCTTTAAGCACTTCAGATTAAATATGTTCCAAATTTAATTTCACCACTGTCAACATTTTAATGCAGAAGGTAAGTTCCTTTTTATGTTTCTATAAAGTGAATCAAAGATCTGTGAAAATATTTTTAAAAAGTGTCAAAGTATAATTTCCTTCATTTCTGTTTATGTTAGTCATACCAAGCTATATCATTTTATTCAGTACTAGTCTCTTGATCATAAAAAAAGAACACTGTGCTGCTCTTGAGTCAGACCTGAAAGGTCATGGCTGAATGATTCACAGTAATCATTGTACTCTTGTGGAAAGATGAACGGAAGTGTTACAGTGTCTTCAAAAAGCTTTGCGAACACACTGCTCTAGTGTTGGCCAAAGATGCCATTTCCCACACAGATTAATAAGATAAATGGATGTCAATGATAAATACATAAGACACTGGAAGTTTAAATTTCTTTTTCTTAGAAATGGCAGTAAAAAGTACATGAGTCTTCCCTCTGGTGTATGCATGCAAACAGCTTCTGAGAAAGATTTTGTTAACTTTAGTTTACAGTTAGTGCTTCTCTGTGATTCATGACACATATACTTAGTAATAGACACTGTCAACGTTTTTTGTTAGGACTATGAGGAAAATACTGTACTAAATTAACTTTTCCATTTTTGCCAAGTACCCCTAATCAGAAAAGAAACAAAAACTGGCCGCTGTGTGCATTCAGAAAAGTTTAGGCCAGGTACTAAATGAGCCTCCACAAACAGCGCTGGGCTTTGAAGCCAAATTGACATAGTAGCCAAACAGTGGAAATATAACTTCCGGTACACTCACGTGACAACATTGGGACCAAAAACACTTTTTACCTTGAACTTACATTGGGAAAGGGACGTCTGTACCCAGGACAAACACTTGAACAGCCCTTATTAAAATCAGTAGGTCATAAAACTTAAAAATGCACTAATCCAGAGTTATTTTCATTCCTCCGTTCATATGAAAGGAAGCCAGGCTAAAGGAAATGCTAGTGCGCTTGCAATTATTTCTTTGTGGAAGTAAAAGGCCAGTGTGCGGACGCGCTTGCGGTCATGGAAAAGGCTCTCGAGCTGCATTACAGCACGAAACATGTCAAACTGCACGAACTGAAAGGACAAGTCGAGTGCGTTTGAATAAAGTCAACATTGTGTGTTTTTAGGCTTTTATTTTTATTTTGCTGAACGATAAAGTGCTGCTTGAAAAACAAAAACAAGCTCCGTCCCCCTCAGCCACCACTGTTCGAAAGCATTAATGTTATTCCAAAGATACACCATGAATAAAACTAATGGATAATGGATAGGGGGGCGCAGGCCCAAAAAAGGTTGAGAACCACTGGTCTAGTTTCAGACTCCATGTACAGTAGTATAGGGAAAGAATCAAGGCAAGACTGTACCTGCAGACTCCATGGTAAATAACTGGTGCCCCAATCAGTCAGTAGTCAGTAGAGACAAATGACATTTACACATTTATCCTATTTATGGCATTTGACATTTATCTAACTGTGCTATTTGATATTCACCGTCAACCATATCATGTGTAATTTGTTTATACATGGATTGATGTTCATTCCACCTTAAAGCAACATTTAATCCAAACTGCAAACAGCGATGGATGACATTTTTATTATAAAGTCTATATGTGCGGTCCTTTTGTTATTCAAATTACTAGCAACATGTTTTGCATCTTGCATGGTCATGGTCTTGCCTGTTCTTTTTCTCTTCAGCTCGATACCCTTCTCTCTCTCCTTTGCTCTTGTTCTCTTGTTCTCTTGTTCTCGCTCTGCATCCTATACACACACACACACACACACACAGACCTTGTAGCCATTTCTCATTGTTAGGGTATGCCAGATTGTGCTGTCTGTGCGTGTCTTGGTGTTACAGTGTGTGCGGTCATGTGCATGTGTTTGGATGCTTTAGCACATGGCGAGATACATAGTGCTATAAATAGCCGGTTATTATTTGTATTCTAACTCCAGTGTAAAGCTTCTCTAGTGTCTTTGAAATTCTGAACACATTGCAACATTATGTTTTTAAAGAGAAGACTTTATTGGCGTGTGATGAATTAACTGTGGCTTAAGATGAAATCTTGATGAAATGCGCTGCTTCCTTCATAAAAAAAATTACCTTCAAGAATTATTCAACATCAAGTACGAGTGCTACAGAATAAGGCTTTTTAAACATGTATTCTGAAAATAAATCTAATGTAAGTATTCTAAATATTTAGTTGATTATTTATAAATGTTAAATAAAATGTCAGGAAATAGAGATAAAAAAAAGGACCAGCACGTTTCCTAGATCCCAAGGCAACAACAACAAATATCTTCTTTTGTCCAACCAAAAATCTAAAATCCTTTTAAGTCAGCTTGCTTAGGCAGAGGAACTTACTCCAGTCTCATAACTTTCCACAAATCATACCTTTTGCAACAGTTTATACAGACAGGCGTACAGGTATTGGATGGACCCCATATTCCCGCAGCGCCTCCCAAAGTATCATCCGTGGGACCTGGTCATATGCCTTCTCCAGATCCACAAAACACATGTAGACCATTGGGTGTACTCCCAGGCCCCCTCCAGGATCCTTGCGAGAGTGAAGAGTTGGCCACGACCAGGACGGAATCCTCATTGTTCCTCTTCAATCAGAGGTTCGACTATCGGCCAAACCCTCCTTTCCAGCACCTTGGAGTAGACTTTACCAGGGAGGCTGAGAAGTGTGATACCCCTGTAGTTGGCACACACTCTCTGGTCCCCCTTTTTGAATAGGGGAACCACCACCCCAGTCTGCCACCCCCTAGGCACTCTCCCAGACTTCCACGCAATGTTGACGAGGCGTGTCTATCAAGACAGCCCCTCAACACCCAAAGCTTTCAGCATTTCTGGACGCATCTCATCAACCCCTGGGGTTTTTGCCACTGTGGAGTTGTTTGACTACCTCAGTGAGCTCCATGTTTTATATTTGTCCAGTGTATATTTGATTATATCCAGTTTGTTGATGTGTTGACATGTTTTTTATGTATCATTGATACTCTTCCAGTTAATCCTTCATTGAAAAGTATATATATAGAATATTATCAAACAACATTTCTGTGGTCCTGAGTATGTATTTGTCACATTTATGTCATGATCTACAACCAAAAGTAATGTAGCCATTGAACCCTGTCACTTTACGCAACCCTGTTACTCTAATTTCAACCTTGTTACTATATCATTTTCTGTTAAAATAACCTTAAATAATTTTCTCAGCTCACAAAGGTTTAAACTAATGTCCTTTTAATAGCTTGGTTAATTATATGCATAATGTATTTAAGCAAATATTTCTAATTAAATACTGAAATTGGTAAAAAGAAACGTGTGACAATTGAAAAGTTGGGCAAGATCGATTTAAAAAGCTACTTAAATTAACATTAAACCAGTGTTATCCAAAACTACATGAGTGTAATATAAATGTGACTTTCTTTACTTAATAGTAAAGAGTTTATTGAAGAACGTTTTTAAAAATACTTTTTTCTGCTTAATGAGTGTGTGTAACAGGGTTGCACAAAACATGGCACATAACAAATAAAACATCTAATAAAAAGTGTACATTTGATGACTTTGCTGGCCAAATCAATTTTTTTGATTGTTTATTATCCATTTTTCCTGAATACATAACAAAAAAGAATAAAATAAAAGGTTCATTTTTCAAAAGTGTCTAAATTGTCCTCAAATTCTGGAATGACCCACAAATCGAAGATAGAATTCTCCATTTTTAACTTTCTGGTTGTCCTTTTACTCAAAGTTCAGTACTCTCAATACGACTTGCTATCGGTCAAAAGCACAAATGTGTCATTTACAAATGCTGGTTGGACCAGGCGGCAACATCCAGTTCTGAAAAGTGATGCCAATGTGGAAGTGCCTTAAAACTGCATTCAATGACTCCACTGGTTGCAGAAAGAAATCCGACTGTCTAGAAGTCTATGTGAAAAAGACCCTACTTCTAATTTGACTTTAGGGCGTGGCTACTTCGTGATTGGCAGGTCCTTACCATGGTATTGTCCGGTATGGGTGTTGTCTGAGAAATGTAACCCTTTCAGTGTGTTTTTGAGTTCATTAAGTTCAATTGAATCTTTTGGTCACATAAAAATGTATTCAGCATTTGGTTGTACTTTACATTACATTACATTATTACAGTTAATTTAGCTGACGCTTTTGTCAAAAGCGACGTACAAAAAGTGCAAACAATCATGGGGATACAACTCCGAACAGCAAGAATCTTGTAAGTACAATAGCTTCAAATAGGTACAATCATTTAAGTGAACACTGTCTTCAAATACGCCAGTTTGAAGTGCAACATAAGTGCAATATACAGAAACAGTAGAATACAAATTCAACTATTAGCTATAAATAAGCCAAACCAATATAAGTGCAACATACAAAGTACAGTTATTTTGTTTTCTTCATTCGCCGAGGTGCAGTCGAAACAGATGAGTTTTCAGTCTGCCACGGTAGGTGTGAAGACTGTCTGCTGTCCTGACATCAATGGGGAGGTAGTTCCACTATTTTGGAGCCAGGATAGCAAACAGGCGGGTTTTGTTTGAGGGGAATCTGGGTCCCACTCGTAGTGAAGGAGTGGCGAACCGATTGGTCGACGCAGAGTGAAGTGAACGCGCTGGGATGTATGGTTCGACCATGTATGTAGGAAGGGGCTGATCCATTCACAGCACAGTAGGCCAGCACCAGAGTCTTGAAGCAGATTTGGGCCGCCACTGCTAGCCAGTGGAGGGAGCGGAGAAATGAGAGTGAATAACAGTTGAGTTGGTGTACAGTGAAAAGAGGAGAGGCCCCAGGACGAAACCCTGAGGTACCCCGGTCAACTCCCCAGGTGGTGAGCCTGAGACTCCCAGTTCTTGGAGGGTGTAGAGGAGGATCTGGTGGTTCACTGTGTCAAATGCAGCAGAGAGGTCCAGAAGGATGACAACAGAGGAGAGGGAGGCGACTCTAGCAGCGTGAAGTTCCTTAGTGATAGCGAGGAGGGCAGTCTCAGTTGAGTGGCCTGCCTTGAAACCAGATTGGTGTGGATCAAGAAGGTTGTTCTGGTGAAGGTAAGACGATAGTTGATTAAAGACTTCACGCTCAAGTGTTTTGGAAAGAAAAGAAAGAAGAGACACAGGTCTGTAGTTGTTGACTTCAGAAGGATCGAGTGAGGGTTTTAAGAGAGGGTTCACTCTTGCCTCCTTAAGATTGTTAGGAAAGTAACCAGATGTTAAGCTGGTGTTGATGAGATGGATGAGAAAAGGAAGGAGGTCAGGAGCAATAGACTGGAGAAGGTGAGAGGGGAGAGGGTCCAGAGGGCAGGTGATAGGACGGGTAGAGGTTTTGAGAGATATAACTTAATTCGAAGAGAGAGTGGAGAAAGAAGTAAGAGGTCAAGGTGATTGCCAGCTTTGTGACTAGGAGGGGACGGAGACAGGGAGAGAGCAAAAGAAGATAGGAGAGATATTAGGTCTGTTGACTTCACCGAGAAGTAAGAGTGGAGGGCCATTTTCAGGGCTGTTGGACAGGAGAACGTCCAATTCCTCCAAAACTCTCCCAAAGGACCTGGAGGACGGTAGAGAACAACAATGTTTAATGTACCCGGCTTTGTTACAGTGACGGCATGAAATTTGAAAGATCAGTGAGTGAAGTCTGGCAGTGGGTAAAGAGAAAAACTCCATTTGGGAGAGATCAGCAGACCAGTGCCACCTCCTTGTCCAGTGGTTCTGGGCGAGTGGGAGAAGGACTAGGCTGTGGAGAGAGCAGCAGGGGTGGAAGTGTTATCAGGTGTGATCCAAATCTGAGTGGGGGCAAGGAAGTGGGGGAGGGATTGATGGGAGGCGTAGCCAGAGATGAACTCAGTCTTAACGGCTGACCGGCAGTTCCACAGGCCACTTGTGACGAGGTGTTGGGTATGAGAGGAGCGGGTGGGATATACAAAAGCAGAGAGGTTACGATGGTGTTGCGAACATGTGCGAGGTCTGTCATATCTACAAGAAGAGAAATGAACAGGAATGGGAAATATACACATTTAAATAAGGAGAGGGAAGAGCAAGCAAACCAAAATACTTAGCCCACTTATCCTTCTCACAAAGTCTCCTTTGTCTTTGTCCTCTGAGTCTTCGTCTGATGAGGCTGCCGCTGGGGCTGCCGCTCTAACAACTGCCGTTACTTAAATTAAGACTTAATCACCTAGGTGGCTACAGCTGTGTTAGCCCCACCCACTGTAATCAGCCTACTGATGGCTTACAATGAAACTGACTCAGTAGTCAACACTTCTAAACAAAGTACACTTTAGCAGACAACCTATTAAAAGCCACACACAATATCCTCACAGTCTGGTAGAAGATCCGCCAAGATTCTGAAGCACTACTCCACCCTCTCATGTAACCTCTGGCTCCAAAAAAAACAGGATGGAGAGGGCTAAAATGTCCAACTCTGCTTCAAAACTTTAGTACACAAACCAATGGGTGCCATTTCAGTGTCTACGTCCACTTCTATATAGTAGTCTATGGCAGGGGTCGGGAACCTATGCCTCTTTCGATGACGCGATATGGCTCGCAGACAATTTTGAGCTGACATTTTTTAACATGTTTAACAAATAATAAATAATTATGCTGTGTCATTTTAAAGTAAAACATTTAGCAGAACATTTTGTTTTAGTTCGGCCCTCTCCTTTCCTCCGCTCTGTCTCTGACTGTAACTGTGTGAGCACGTGTGTGTATATGTAGGGGGTGGAGTCCTACCCTTCGCAAAACAGCAGACGAGAAACTGCGCAAAGCAAGCAATAGACCAGGGGTGTCAAACTCAATCTCAGAGAGTGCCAAAATTAAGGCATCGTTTCGGGGGTGAAGCTTGGAAACTGTGCAGCGCCCACAGAGTCATACTTTGCCTTGAGACTGTCATTACACTGGAGGTAAATCAGCTCCATTTGGATGTTCACATGTGCCGTTTCCACGTCAACTGCAAACGGATTGCCTAGCAGTTCATGCGCAGTCGGGAACACAGCGGTGGAGATGGTTTGTTAGTGTTTGGAAACACGCAGTGAGCAAAGTTTCCTTGCTGCATCCGAGTCTCCCAAAGGCAGCTTGGCTTGGAACGCTGTCACTGCAGCATACATGTCCGTGATCACACGACCCTGAAGCTGGAGGTTTAACAGTGAGATGCTTCGTTATGTCGCACATAAAGGCCAGCTCACATCGCCACTTTTCATACTCGCGCTTTTAATACTCGGAGACGTGATATACTTAAAACTCAATTTTATTAAATATATGGCTCTCAAGGTAATAAATTTTAAAATATTTGACTTTTATGGCTCTCCCAGCCAAAAAGGTTCCTTACCCCTGGTCTATGGGTAGGACTGAGTCTTTATATGTGTATGTACAGGAGGTTGCATTTTACAGACACACTTAAAATACACATCCTAAAAGTTACGGTCAGTTTTTCATAAACATATTAACAATATATACATATAAATTATATTGTGGGGTTTTATTGTCACATTAAACAGTTTGTTTGTTTGACATGTGAGGGGTTCATTTCATTATGACAGATGTCTGCTTTTACTGCCTTGCTGTAAAATCTGACCTTAGAAGATGCTCTGTCTTGTGATGCTTGCAAACATGACCAGCTCTGTGAGCATAGACATGTCAGACTACTGCAAAATCACGTTCCACCCATTCGATCTATGTTTCTGCACATGCAAGCATACCCGTACACTGAAACAACGCACAGACAGCAGCACCCTATGCATGTTTCATGGCTCAGGACAAGTTCACAATTGCCATAGGCATTCAGCGGATCTGAAAGTATATCTGAAGCACCATGAATATTTCAGACCCACAGGAGGTCCATGGTAGTGATGAGTCAGCATCTTTTTCCATAAAGCGGAGGTATTTGGTAGCAATTTATGGTAAGTAGCCACATGAGGTTGGGTCTCCTGTTGGGACGAGAATGATTTAGGGCTCATTTCTGGAAGGAGTCGGTGTGGAGGAAAAAACTCTGCCGAATGGATCCATAAGAATGGTGGCATGTCATGACATCTTTCCTGCCTATACTATTCTTTACTGCTACAAGCTAAGGGTATTTAACACATTGCAAGAATGTATACTGACATTTGGAAACCTCCTCCAGTTAGACAGGTACTGCAACCACTCTATACAGTCCACTCATGTTAAAATGACGAGATAACACATTGATGTCCTGCTCCGTCTAACAAGAAGGCACATTGTACATGGTGTATGTTTTTATTATGAAAACGGACATACTTGCAATTGAGAACGGCAAATGAAAGAGTGATTCATCGTAACTGTTGGTGGTGGTTTGCCTTTATTTTTGCTTCAACCAAACGGAATCATACCAAGTTCTCTTCTTTTGGGTTTTTTTTTACATTTACTTTTACACCTGGATAGAATCATAGTTAGTGAATGTAATTGTTTCCACTAAGAGCTCTAAACTAAACACCCTCCAGGGCAAGAAAGTTTTAACCGCTCTGGTGAACTACAGAACTTACGGTTTAACTGATGCATAGCCTACAGCAAAGCTCAGTGAAAATATAAATGCAGAGATGATTCTTTAAAAAAAAAAAAAAAAAGAGTCTGTAGAGCACAAGGGGCAATTTGACTGTAAAGGAGCTGATGAGCCAGGGATTGGTGTCATGCAAATCCTGGAAATAGCACTCTTTGATACCGTGTAAGGGGAAGACACAGGTGGAGTACAATAAACATTTATCAGGGTGAAATGTCAATCTCTGAATGAGTTACATTAGAGTACTTTTGATTTATGTGTGAGTGTAGCAATTTGTAAATTGCTTGCATGAATGTGAGTAAGGGATGTAGTGAAAGTGACCATCTCTGTACTGTGTGTGTGTGTGTGTGTGTGTGTGTGTGTGTGTGGCAGCAGGTTATAACTAGGAGGGCAGCCTTAATCCCCTTGAAGACTGATGACCCAAGCTGTACACAACCAACCAGTTTACACAGAGACATATACACATGCACCAGTACACACATAATCCACCCCTCTGTGTGTGTTTGAAGTTCCAATGTATGGCCTTTGTCAGGGAGAAATATTATTTTAAGAATAATTGGGGCTTTGGGACAGTGTTGTATTGTTGGTTAATTGTCATCCACAGAAGGGGAAATCCCAGTGTTTGTGCAACACTGTGTGTACTTGCCAGATTTAAGCTTGTTTGTGAGGTCCAGGGGCCTCTTTTAGAAAACTGTGTTTAGGATTCAAATCAGAAAGTGCTTAAGCACAAAAAATACACAGTGCGCATACGCGTCCTACACCAGTTTCCCTTTTATAATTATATTCAACTCCAAATCTGGCGCAGCTTTGCATGTAACACTCACAATTGCTTAAGAAGAGTCAGTGAAACGCTCCTTTTTAATATGCCTTCATACTGACTGCATCAAGAAGAGCTTTGCAAACACCAGAAGAAAAAACCCCGCAATTCCACAGTATGAAGTTGAAGTTCTTGTTGGGGTGGTTGACACAAGAAATAAGACATTGTTTGGTGGACACACTGTAGGCATTAGAGTGGCAGCATGTGGCAGTTGCTGTGTATGCCCAGATAAAAATTAAATTATTACCAGATGGCATATCAGTGAATCCAAGTACTTCCAAGTATCCAAGTAGTTGATATTAATGTCAGCAAATTACTTACATTTCATTTTAGTGTGGCTTACCAGAACACTTGTCAAAAAGTGACAAAAGGAACCTGTTTAATTAATTTGGCAAAAATGTGGAGTTTTAAAAACATTCACGGCATAAGAATGGTCAGAAGGGAATAGGAATATTGTGTACTTGTCTTCTTGTCAATAAATCCTAATTAAAGTCCAAAACTAACAATGAATGGATTTTACTAACTAATTATCTGTGTTTCAAAAGCTTGCCATATGTTACTCCTCTGTGCCACAGAGCTGCATCCAAAAACTATTAAAAACATGTAACTGAACCAAATTGTTGCACTGGGTGTAAGTAGTTTATTTTGGATAGATATTTATTTGGGGTGCTGTAAATACTCACTACTAGAACACCAAATATATATTAATCCACAGCGGAAAATAGTTCCAAACGAATTTACCATTTACTTCTGTTTAAGCAGAATTTACTTAAAACTACAGTACCCAGATGTTTTATGAAATTAGAATTTATTAAGGATAAAAACAATTTTTGCATCATCAGTAGGAGGCCTGGACACAGACAGGGTAAGGGAAAGGATTGAGAGACAGAATAACACAGCATTGGCTTTTTAATGGAATGTATTGAAAATAAGAAAAATATAGAATACCAGGACAAATCTTTTGGATATGATTTTTGTTTGTGTGTTGAATGCTTGTTTAATTTTGCAGAAATGGGAAAAGTGAAAGAAAATCCCATCCACAAATATCATGAAACAAAACCAGCATGCTTATCACGGTGCCAGACATGTGTATAACCATCACAGACTGGATCACTGAGGGATACAGAATTGTTAATGGCCACTGGCCACTGTTAAAGTAGCAACATGATTCCTCTTTGTATAAACTGGAAGGTCCACGTGATCTATATTACAAGCAGAGCTTGAAGCAAACGGCAGCCATTAACCATATGTTGTTAACATACAGAATTACATGAAATCTGATATATTCCCTCAGATAATCAGCACAAACAGCTAACTTGTGTCTTTCTGTTTAACGTTTAACTGTTAAACGTAATTAAAGTAAATTAATCAATGTGCCAGTACAGACACGGTTATCTGCATGATTTTGCATATCATTTACAATCAAAACAAAACACCCACTTACTGTTTGCACTGGCACATCAAAACATTTATTGAATAGGAGCCAACGTTTAGGTCAAGCAGGTTCAACAGACATCCCCACAAGGGCGAGATTTCTGTTTTGTGTTCTGCCACTCGTCTCCTATGCAGCTGTCACTAAAGCCACCTTAGGTGTTTTAACTATTTTAAATAGTTATAGTAAAATTTAGAAAATGCAGCAAACTGTGAAGTTGACTGTTCCTGAATGTCACTTCACTTCCCTGCCGTTTCCCTTCTCCTTGTGGATTGCTATATAGGGGCATATAGAATTTGGGAAAGTTATTTTCACAACCACGAAAAACAAGTGTGTTAAGTAAGAAAATGTGACGTGTTCCGTCTTTCGATCTTCTCCGCTCCGTTTTGAAACTATGGACAGCACTGCACCTACACTTACACCCCCTAATTTAGCCATACTCATTTAACCATTTCACAGCACAAACAAGCACCGGCTTAGCTGTGGGGCTAACCATAATTCTATCCAAAAATGTTTAAACACCAAAAAGCATTAAACCACCTGACAGCCTATAGTCATAGACAGTATAAGAAGTGGACATAGAGACTGTAAAGTCACCCATTGTTTGTGGATTATGGTTTTGAAGCTTGAGTTTGGCGTTTTAGTAGTCCCCATCTTGTTTTTTTGGTTTTGTGACACGAGAGGGTGGCGTACTACTGAAAGCTGAACAAAAGGCGACTAAAATGTTACAATTAACTTTCATGACGTGAAACATACTGTGAAAGGGTTACAGCTAAAAACGGGGACAAACCCAGACCGGAAAACTGCATGGTAGCTACTTCTGAATCACAAAGTAGCCACGCTGTAAAGCATACGCTGCTTTATTATCTATTTTACTCTAAATGGGCGCGAACACCATCTCGATTATTCTGGGGGTTCGCAACACCACTGCTTTGGATCACACCAAATCCAGAGATGAATTTATAAAAAAAAAAACACAAATAAATGTCTAGTATGATGATTATGAGGTAAGTGCTTTATGATGAATGTTCATGTTGTAATGAAAATATATATAAATATGCATACCTTCAGCAACTAGAATCTATTGGCTAGGATTGAGTAGTTACATTTTTATTCTTTGTAGAAATAATCCGATCCTTGCTAGAGTTTACATATACTCTTTGATAAATGATGCAATATTGAGGTACGGAGAGTGAAAAAATTATAATTTTAACCCAGAGGACATAAATCTTATGGTAAATCCTCATGGTAAGCAATGATAGATAAATTAGTGTAACAATTCTACAAGAGCTAAATTCAGATGTATCTGCTTTGATGTTTTCAGGCTCGTAAATGTGCAGTTCCAGAGATTGGACAAAGCAAGTTGTTTCAAGGATTTTGCCTTTAGGCTTCACTTACTGGCTGTCTTGCTGGATCTGTGACTGTGCTATTTCTTGTGAGAATGATACACTTTTCTATTGGAGTGTGGGATGGACGTACCATCGCATCTTAAAAATGAATGAATGAAAGAAATTATGAATCTGTTGGCAATGGAGACTTTGCCGGCATTAAAGCAGTGTGTGTGTGTGTGTGTGTGTGTGTGTGTGTGTGTGTGTGTGTGTGTGTGTGTGTGTTTGAACACTGTGTGAGGGAGAGATCTGTCAACAAAATACAAAGTACTACTAGAAAATATAAAATAGTGCAGTCAATTTGCTCAGGTTGCATCATCTGAGCCTCTCCACGTAGGATCATTAAAAATTAAAACATTCTTCATTTTCTCTGAGGAATATCCCAAGTTTTATATCATAGCTTCAATATCAATATATGCCATGTAGTGGATACTGCTCCCCAATGCCTTTCAGTACTTCAGTGGCATATATTCAGCCAAGCAGCTATATAAATGTACACCACGGTGATGGATTGACTTTGGAGTCTAACTCCATACCTTGACAGTGAAGGTACCTTTCTCTCTTTACATGGACATGTGACATATCCTGTATATTTATCTACCTTGACATAAAATACCACAGAAAGCGGTTTAAAGCAATCATTATTCCAACAAAGCAGTAAAAAGCGTTGATAGATAGCTGACGGCCGTCACCTTTTAATCTGTTTTATCACAGCAGTCAATAATGTAGTTAATGACACAGCCCGCCCACCATATTTCTGATATCAACTTAGCATGCGTCCACACATACATCCTTTAGCAGAGTCTATAGTGTCTGTGATATGGTGGTGTTAAGCCAGGAGCATGTCTATTATAGACATGGAGATGAAACTGAGATTTTCAAGGGTTGTACTCTGTTTTAGCTGAGATTCCCTCACATTATACCTAAAGGAACATCCATGAAACAAAATTTAAATATATCTTTCTTATACATGGACATAGAATACAAAATCTATCTGTGTTGCAACGGAAGCCGGTTGCACAGGCTATTCTTAAATTCAAATGTAGCTTATAAAGTATGTGTTTATAAGACTTTGCATCACTATATTAAAACGGGTTACACCACACTACCTAGTTTTTATATTTGTAAAGATAAGTTGTTATATTCCTACATGACTAGCACTGTTACGTGTCAGGCAGGAGCAAAGTGTGTATGTATTTTTCTCCCCTCCTGCTTTTCTTTCTCCCTCCCCCGTTGTCTCTCAAGGTAATTACAAGATGGTTGGTTTCCACCTGTGCAGAAAGAATGAATGAAGAGTTTGTTCTCTGCCTGCCTGGGTTGTTGTTGCACTGGTTTGAAACAAGTGTGAGACTTTGTGAGAGAGTTGGAATCATGAAGCATTGAAGGTTTCAAGCACATTGATTTGCAAAAGTGGTCTTTTCTAGTGATGGCGAGATGAAGCCTCATGAAGCTTTAAAGCTTCCTAGCAAATTGGTTCGCAAAAAAAAGTTAATTGGTTCTCACAAAACCAGCTGTTGGTGTTTTGTCAACTTTGTGATCTTTGATATACTGTATTTTGCGAAATGACTGTCAACAATGAAAAAAAACAATTGTATAATATTGTAATCGTCTTGTGAGTATTGCATCCAATACGTGTAAATCTATTACTATTTGGGCAATAAGTGTATCATAATAAAAATAAATGGCAGAAGGCGTCCTAAAACTGGAAAGTGGCAGTGGTTTAACCGAAGAAAGGGCAGTCAATTTGCTTGTGTAACTTGGCAGAGGGAAAATTAATTGCTTGCGTAGAAAGCAAACTTTATTTGTTTTTGCTCAGGAACAATCATTTCTCAACTGTGTTGGGGTTGCGACGATTTTCTTTTTTTAGAGACAACTTCTCCTGCCTTTTGAAAACACCCTTTTATAGGGCACTGATGTGGAGGCTGGGGTGCATAAAAACAAAAGGGCAAGCCTGTACAGATGAGGGTAAATACATTTCTGTCTATCCCAGTATTTCAGTGGGTCCTCCAAACGTACAATATTTGGTTCGACTAGGTACCACTGAAACTCCACAGTTGAGTCTGCCGTCACATTATGAGTTCTCTGTGACTCCTTCACACTCTCGTCCAGATGACGCCAAAGTTTGTTACCTGAGAAGTATACTCAGACCTTGTTAGTGAGTGTAGTAATGTAATTAATCTAAATTGAGATATTGGCAGTTGTTATGATGTGGATTGAGCAGATTAAATTATGGCCCCAAATTCGGATATTAGCCTTTTTATGGCCTTTTGTAGAACCAAAAATTCCAATGGCTTTGAACCTAAGGTCAAGTAGTGTTTCCAGTGACATGATGCTCATTGACTGCAGTGCGTGACGCCTCTCCCTCAGCTGCCTTATTAGATGTTGTCCCATGTCCTTTGCAACGTTAGCTGACTTGTTTGCTATGTCTTCCTCCAACATTTGTTCAAGCATTTTGAGCAGTGGCACTAATTTTGAACCGGAAACCTTCTCTTCCCAGAGCTCTACAGTGGCATCATTGAACGAAGACCGCAGAGAAAGGCACCCACTAACGATGTTGTAATCATTACATGTCAAGTTGGGGATGTCAGTGTTTAGACCCCCACTCTGAGCTCCATTAGACCATTGTTCCAACGTGTCGCTACTTCTCCAATTCACTTAATCGTCACAGCAGCAGTAACACAAAAAATATAGCAATATCAAAAACTGTAGTAAAGTCAAAGAACATACCTTTAGCAGTGGTGCTGCTTCTGACATATCCTACCAGCTTCCCTGCCTCGGCCTGAATGTCAGAGATCACACAGGGGTCAAGTCAAGAGCCTTTACCAGGTTTAAGAGTGTGCGCAATGCAGATTGTGTGACAGTGTCTCAGTTCCTTGCCACAAGCAATCATATTAGCAGCACCATCTGTAACAAGGCATGTCACCTTGTTAGTGATTCCCCATTCCCTCATGAGAGACACTTTCACACTTGCTAATTTGGGCCTGGAGGAATTGCAATACTCCTAACAAAACTGAATTTAAACAGGTGTTGTGGTCCACAAAGTGGCGGGTTACTGCCAGGTAGGCATCCATGTTGATGGATGCCTACATGTCGGAGGTAAGGATCACTGCATCCACCTTATGCCCTTCAGCTTTGGCATTCTCCTTTGCTTCGTTATATTCGGCCTCCACCATGCCCTATTTATAGCCTAAAGTAAAATAATCTGTGCTTGATTGTCAAATGCAATATGATAATAAAAATGTTCTTTATACTTGTACCCTTACACACCTGCCTTATCAGGAGAACATAGTTCTATGTCTAATTTGGATACAAAGTCCCTAAAATCCCACATCACAATAAACACAAATCACTGTTATTTTTGTATTCAAACGTAATGCATTTGTAAAAATGTTACTGTGTTTGTAGCCTAACTTATTGGGAGAAATTAGATCATTGTGTTCCCATACAGGGGAAGTCCTCCTCTTCCCTGCTGGCTCTGTCCAAACAACTAGAAAAGCTAAGAAACGATCAAAACTCGTCTCTATCACAACCACACATTTTGAGGGGATCCCATGGGTTTAAATTTGTCAAAATCTCGCACCAAGATCTGAACCACTTCCTGAACCAGTCACATGGTAACAATGGGCAGCAAGGCTTCGAATGTCATCAACTTTGTCATTGGTCAAAAACGATAGAAGCTTGATACGCGCCTCACAGAAAACTTTGTGGATTACTTGACACATGCTCAGTAGCCTTGGCACAGAATGTAACATCACTACCTTTCACATTTACATACAAAACACAGTTAACTTGTGTCTAGACAAAAGGATTATTGGTTTGTGCTAGCTCTGCAAGTATGTTTTTTTAGATAAGAAAGTTAGATATTTTGTTTGTTTTTGTTATTGTGATTTATGCTTGTTGGGAACCACCTCTTTGTCCTGTCCTCCATTTTGAGCTGAACATATATTTTTTTCATTTTTCCCCTTCTACGTTGACTTATTCAAATTCTTTGTTTGTCTTTTCAGGACAGGGATGTAAAAAGTGCTAACTCTGAAACACACATCTCTGTGCATTCATATATTTTTATGAAATGAAGTCAACAACATTTTGTCAGGATTGCAAGATTTTATGTACATTTTACCTCCAACAAATTACAGCGTGTGATATCACAGGGACTTCCTAGTTTATTGCTTTTTATTGGACAATGGTTCAAATGTTTCAGGCAACTGATATACACGTCTTAATTTGCCAATATTTCTTAAGTTTTAATGCCGTAATCGAATTTAGTAAATTACCATTTTGAAATGATCTAGTATAAAACCTAGATAGGATATTAAAAACAAAGTTGAAGTATTTGCAGGTGCATTTCAGGTGTTCATTTTGTCAAGCTTATTCATATTTTGGTGCAATTTTTTTATATTGATTCCCACAGATTCAGTCAGGTGTTTTTAATCAATTATTTAATTGTGTTCAATCATTTAATGCTCTTCAGAGAAGTTTAAAGAGTAACAACCCATAACTCCCTTTCCTTCTCCACTGTTATGAAATACATCATTTTCTGATGTTACTGTTTTAACTTCCCACACTAATTATTGTAATGGAAAGTATGCTGAGTGGAACCAGGGAAGACACAATTAGTTATGCTCTTTAACCTGCAGCACTAATCATTACTAATATCCATCAAGCTGAGCAAAATATAAAAGTATATATTGACAGTGGCATCTAACCTCCATGATATGATTTTGATTAGAGCAATTCCAGCTCGTATCCCTGCATTGGCTAAACATATCAGGGGAATCAAAATGTCAATTTGCCAATAAAACTTACAAAAAACATAAAACGTTTTTGCATATTCAATGCAATTGATATGTACACATTTTTGCAACTTTGACTGTAGACGGTCAAGTACTTAAATATAAAAGAATTGAGATTTTTACACAATTTGGCTTTTACCATCAGAGTGAGTCATCAGCCCATTTATTCTTCTTCTTCTATCAGGGCCACTTTTTCCAATCTCGGAACCCATCGGCTAACGGCCTGACGACAATTTAGCCTCTACGGTCAATCTCAAATATCGTCTCTCAGTTTGCATCTACACTACAGCCTTAAACAAAACTAACAGCCTAGCAGCTCTGTGGGGTTGTACTAAGTACAATGATGCTTTGCGCCAAATACTAGGGCTGCACAATTCAGTTAAAATAAACAACCTTTGCAGACAGAACAAACAGTATGATCACGAGCTACAAGTCACACTGCCTTTTAGTTTAAGCCCATATGCAACTGTATGCAATGCTTAATTCAAGAATACTTTTAATGTGTTGGGAGTCGTACTTTGGGTATCCATTCCATAGTTGTTAAGATATTTAAGTCTGAAACAAAATGTTGGATCAATTTATCCCCTAGTGTCTATCACAGGGGTCGGTAACCTATGGCTCGCGAGCCATATATGGCTCTTTCAATGACGCACAGACAATTTTGAGCTGACATTATTTAACATGTTTAACAAGTAATAAATAATTATTCTGTGTCATTTTAAAGTAAAACATTTAGCAGCGGATTTTGTTTTAGTTCTCCCTTCTCCTCCACTCTGTCTCTGACTGTAACTGCGTGCGCACGTGCGCGTGTGTGTGGGGGCGGAGCCCTGCCCTTTGCGAAACATAGGCAATAAAAAAAAAATGACAGTACATATAAACAATACTATCTCATGCCTGACAACTGATTAATCACAAATGATGCTCTCAGTATCGTACGAGATTTCGTTTCATCCACTCTCTTCAGATGAAACTAACCTGAGCCGTTCATATTATGTGTTGTAAGTGTCACAACCTGGCTCGAGAGGAGGCGACAAGGAGGGAGACCACACAATCTATAACGTTGCTATATGGATTAATTAAGTGAATGATACACAAAGTACAAGCAAAATACAAATAGCAGGCAGCAGGCCAAAGGGAAGAGACAGAGAAGATCTTGCAGGTCTCTTTATAGCCTGAGCCCAGCCTGCTCAGGTGTGCTGAATCACTGACGAGGAGATGACGCGGTCTCAGCTCCACCAATCAACCTCCTGAAACACAGTTTAAACACACAACCTGGGAAGGACAGGACAGCCACCTCTGAGGCCGTCACATAAGACATGAATATTATTTTTTCCTTCATGCAGTTGTAAACCACCGACTGAAGCATCAAACGATCCAAGAATTGTACAATACATCCAATCTATGAAGCAAACAGCACTCATCGCATTACAACATAATTAGCGCTCTCTTATCTCACCAGCTGATACAGAACAGAGCAGACAGCCAATAAGTGCTCACACATATTATCATAGTCATTCACTACATTTGAAACATTTATTCAATGCTCTTGTTAGTGACATTAAAACAAGTAACTGAATTGTCTTGTGACCACAGATGGATCAAAATCAAGCACTACACTGCAAAAACTATATATCTATGTAAGAGGGATAATCAAATCCATACTGAAAATTAATCAGACTAGATTTTAAATCTAATAAGAAGAATATTGTTGACCATGGAAGGAGGCTTAATTCAAGTAAATGTCACTTGCCTTGTTTTAAAGAGCAATTTAATCTAATCTGGGTTTATGTTTTTCTAGATACAAGGGATATATATCTGTGACAGAACCTCCAGCATTTGAAGTTCAGAAGTTTCAACTAAAAAACATCTTATATCAAGTCAGTCTTTGAGCTGATGGTATATTATCTTGGGAGAAAATATCTAATTTCAAGGTTTAGACTTTTGTCAGTATTTCATTATTTTCTAATAACAGGACCATGAATTTCGGTACCAAATTTGGTCCCAATTAATGTTGTACTATTACGAGATATTTCAATAGATAAGTGAAAACTTTGGCCAGCTGGTGTTGCTCGAGGAAAAGTCAGGAGATCACAAGTCTTTGGGATTCATCCTCTGAAAGCCATAAATGATTTGTTTTCATTTATTGGCAATACATTTCACTCAAAATTTAGCAAGTGAAAATCACTTGTTTCAAGGAAAAGAAAGCTCATATTTAAAATGTTTGCAAAAATACCCTATCAAATTTAAGTGAAGAGTAGAATACAACATAAATTGAAAAATAATTATATTTACTTAAAGGAAGACCATAGCATTGCAATCACAGTCTGTACACGTCAACACTGACATGCAGAAACATTTCTTGTCAGCTGACATTTCCATCATATAGACATGTTGGCCCAGGGGACAAAAGCCGAGGAGATAACATCAGCATACTGCTAACACAAGATAACAAGATACCATGCATTCATAAGCATACGTTATTTAAAGCATCAGCTTCCTGCCGATGTATCTCCAAAAACGCGTACCCCAATTCATTCCTCTATCCATCCATCACTTTGAGCAGCAGCAGAGATTTATGATCACATCACAGTGTCTCTAATCTCTGCTCATAAATTCTGCAGGAAATCTGAGGCAATCACTTCAACCTCTGTCACTCTCCCTCTCGATTTACAGGTTTATGTCCAGGTGTAAAATCTCATTTTAGAATTGACTTGTCTATCACTCTCTACCCTCTCCATTTGCATTTTCAGGCACTTAGCTGATGCTCTTTCCCGGAGCAACTTAGCAGGTGTGCAATTCAAGGCTCTAGTCCTAGATGAGCAAAAATTAAAAGCCATGAAAAACAATTTGTCTGGCAAATGTTTCACTTGTTGGCTTGGCCCAATATGTTATTATATATTGAGTCAAGCCAACAAGTTGTTTAAAATAACATTTACATATATTACAATAACTGATCATCTGATATCTGACCCTCATTTAAAATCCATTGACATTTGTAACAACACTAATGACAAAAAATCCAGCCTTTGAATAAAGCCCGCATAAGTGTATCAAAAGACATAATGTTGTGTGGGTCACTCTATATGTTGAGATAAGGAAGGTATTTAAAAAAAATAAATCTTTTTTTATACAGTGTTCTTCTGTTGTTAATAAACATAATTTCCCATAGACCTACAGACCAACGTGGGTTAAATGCTACAGGTCAACAAAAGCAGTGACTCCATGGGTGAGTCAAGGGGTTAGGTCAGACATTTTTGAGAGAGAACTGTAAGAAAACAGTTGTAGCGAATATTGATGACTATAATGTTACATTCTGATCTGAACACGGATCTCTGAGTCAGGAAATATCCCTGCAAGACTCAAGGAGGACACTAATGCTAGCTAATTCATGGTACTGACCTATTTTTAAGGCCAATGGTAACTGAGGAGGCCCAACTTGGAAGAATTAGTTAGGTGAGATGAGCAATAATAATTATTTGGATAGAAAGCTTAAAGGGTAAGAATCAGATAGGGATGTTTATTGATGTGAGGGCTTGAAGTTTGCGCAATTAGAAAAATATGACAGTGATATTAATCTTTTCATCTAACTCTTAGCAAGAGAGTATTTCCCACAATTTAAAACTATTTATTTAATTTAATAACATTTTCAAATTTCTCTTAATTCAGCGACTCCCCTACTGTTACGACCCGGCTTGTGAAGGGAAAAGAGAGTAACATAAAACCAGATGGCGGTGGTTAACAAATATATTTATTAATATTATTTGGAAAAATTGACTAACTCTATGCATTAAAGAAATCAAATGGAACAAAAGGAGGGCTCTTTACATAAGAGCAATAAGGCATCACAGCCAAACTAACAAATAGCAGAGAGGAGATATAATCTCTCCACCGAGTCCTGGGTCTTCCCCGGGGTCTCCTCCCAGCTGGACATGCCTGGAACACCTCCCTAGGGAGGCGCCCAGGTGGCATCCTTACTAGATGCCCGAACCACCTCAACTGGCTCCTTTCAACGTAAAGGAGCAGCGGCTCAACTCCGAGTCTCTCACGGATGGCTGAGCTTCTCACCCTATCTCTAAGGGAGACGCCAGCCACCCGTCTGAGAAAACCCATTTCGGCCGCTTGTACCCGTGATCTCGTTCTTTCGGTCATGACCCAGCCTACATGACCATAGGTGAGGGTAGGAACGAAGATCGACCGGTAGATTGAGAGCTTTGCCTTCTGGCTCAGCTCTCTTTTCGTCACAACGGTGCGGTAAAGTGACTGTAATACCGCCCTCGCCGCTCCGATTCTCCGGCCAATCTCTCGCTCCATTGTCCCCTCACTCGCAAACAAGACCCCGAGGTACTTGAACTCCTTCACTTGGGGTAATGGCTCATTCCCTACCCGGAGTAGGCAATCCACCGGTTTCCTGCTGAGAGCCATGGCCTCAGATTTGGAGGTGCTGATCCTCATCCCAACCGCTTCACACTCGGCTGCGAACCGATCCAGTGACTGTTGAAGGTTACAGACCGATGATGCCATAAGGCCCACATCATCTGCAAAGAGCAGCGATGAGATCCTCAGGTCACCGAACTGCAACCCCTCTCCTCCACGACTACGCCTCGATGTCCTATCCATGAAAATCACGAACAGGATTGGTGATAAAGCACAGCCCTGGCGGAGGCCAACATTCACTGGAAACGAGTCCGACTTACTGCCGAGTATCCGGACACAACTCTCGCTTTGGGCGTACAGGGATTGGATGGCCCTCAAAAGTGACCCCCTCACCCCATACTCCCGCAGCACCTCCCACAGTATCACCCGGGGGACCCGGTCATACGCCTTCTCCAGATCCACAAAACACATGTAGACCGGATGGGCGTACTCCCAGGCCCCCTCCAGGATCCTTGCGAGAGTGAAGAGTTGGTCCGTTGTTCCACGACCAGGACGGAATCCGCATTGTTCCTCTTCAATCAGAGGTTCGACTACCGGCCGAACCCTCCTTTCCAGTACCTTGGAGTAGACTTTACCAGGGAGGCCGAAAGTCCTTCTCCATAGCTTCTCCGAACTTCTCCCACACCCGCTGCTTTGCCTCTGACACGGCAGAAGCTGCCGCCCTTCTAGTCCTTCGATACCCTGCAACTGTTTCCGGAGTCCTCCCGGATAACATAACCCGGAAGGACTCCTTCTTCAGTCGGACGGCTTCCCTGACCACCGGGGTCCACCACGGTGTTCGAGGGTTACCGCCCCTTGAGGCACCTAAGACCTTGAGACCACAGCTCATCACCGCAGCTTCAGCAATAGAGGTTTTGAACATCGCCCACTCAGGTTCAATGCCCCCAACCTCCACAGGGATGGCTGAAAAGCTCCGCCGGAGGTGTGAGTTAAAGATCCCCAGGACAGGGGCTTCCTCCAGACGTTCCCAGTTCACCCACACTACCCGTTTGGGTTTACCAGGTCTGTCCAGAGTCTTCCCCCACCCCTTGATCCAACTCACCACCAGATGGTGATCAGTCGACAGCTCCGCCCCTCTCTTCACCCGAGTGTCCAAAACATGCGGCCTCAGGTCAGATGATACGATTACGAAATCGATCATTGACCTTTGGCCTAGGGTGCTCTGGTACCACGTGCACTTATGAGCATCCTTATGTTTGAACATGGTGTTTGTTATGGCCATTCCATGGCTAGCACAGAAGTCCAATAACAAACGACCGTTCGGGTTTAGATCAGGGAGGCCCTTCCTACCAATCGCGCCTCTCCAGGTGTCTCCATCGTTTCCCACGTGTGCGTTGAAGTCTCCCAGCAAGACTACGGAGTCCCCTACTGGAGCCCCCTGCAGGGCTCCATTCAGGGTCTCCAAGAAGGCCGAATACTCAGAACTGCGGTTTGGGGCATAGGCACAAACAACAGTCAGAGTTTTCCTCCCATAACCCGAAGGCGTAGGGAGGCGACCCTCTCGTCCACCGGGATAAACTCCAACATAGTGGTGCTCAGCCGGGGGCTAGTGAGTATCCCCACCCCGGCCCGACGCCTCACACCTTGGGCAACTCCGGAGAAGAATAGAGTCCAACCCCTATCCAGGAGTACGGTTCCAGAGCCAAGACTGTGCGTGGAGGTAAGCCCCACCAGATCCAACTGGTAGCGCTCCACCTCCCGCACTAGTTCCGGCTCCTTCCCCCACAGAGAGGTGACGTTCCACGTCCCCAGAGCCAGCCTCTGCTGCCCGGGTCTGGTCCGTCGAGGTCCCTGACCATCACTGCCACCCATGTGACAGCGCACCCGACCCCAGCGGTTTTTCCCCTGAGTGGTGGGCCCACAGGATAGATGGATGGGAGGCACCACGTAGCTTCTTCGGGCTGTGCCCGACCGGGCTCCGTGGCAAACCCGGCCACCAGGCGCTCGCTGTCGGGCCCTCCCTCTGGGCCTGGCTCCAGACGGGGGCCCCGGGCTTCCTCCGGGCAGGGTCTCTCCTTTCCTTTTCCTTTCTTTTATGAAGTCGTTTTTGAACCATTCTTAATCTGGCCCCTCACCTGAGACCAATTTGCCCTGGGAGACCCTACCAGGAGCACTAGGCTCCAGACAACACAGCTCTCAGGTTCATAGGGACACACAAACCTCTCCACCACGATAAGGTGATGGTTCCCAGAGAGGATAATTATACTGTGTCATTTAAAATGTAAAACATTTAGCAGCGGATTTTGTTTTAGTTCTCCCCTCTCCTTTACTCCGCTCTGTCTCTGACTGTAACTGTGTGCGCACGTGTGTGTGTGTGTGTGTGTGTGTGTGTGTGTGTGTGTGTAGGGGGGCAGAGCCCTGCCCTTTGCGAAACAGCTGAGGAGAAACTGCGCAAAGCAAGCAGTAGAACAGGGGTGTCAAACTCAATCACAGAGAGGGCCAAAATTAAAAACTGAGACTACGTAGAGGTCCAAACACGGTCCATATTTATTGAACAGGATAGACATATTGGATAACCTGCAAAAAGCATGCATATGTGTCAGAGCCAGATATTTGGAAATTTTTTCTTAGCTGCCAGTTTAATGTGTGGGGTTCTGTGGAAACCCTCAGTGAGTGAAGGTGAACATCAGTGAGATGACTCCTTCATCAGAGAGAAAAGCTACTCACACATGAAGGTTGAGGCATCGTTTTGGGGATGAAGCTTGAGCACTGTGCAGCGCCCACAGAGTCACACTTTGCCTTGAGTGTGTCATTACACTGGAGGTCAATCAGCTCGATTTGGATGTTCACATGTGCTGTTTCCACGTCAACTGCAAATGGATTGCTGAGCAGTTAAATTTTAATTTCTGAGCTGCAAAGTCGGCAAATACGCTCAGTATCAGCAGAATACGCGGTCGGGAACACAGCAGTCTGTCAGGGTTTGGAAACACGTAGTGACCAAAGTTTCCTTGCTGCATTCGAGTCTCCCACAGGCAGCTCGGCTTGAAAAGCTGTCACTGCATTATTTCTGTGATCACACGACCCTGAAGCTGGAGGTTTAACAGTGAGATACTTGGTTATGTCGCACATAAAGGCCAGCTCACATTGGCACTTTTCGTCCCAGAGATCTGTGATATGTTTCCCTTTGCTTTGCAAAAACTGGCATATTTTCTCACGCAACTCGAAAAATCTATTCAGCACTTTCCCTCTACTCAGCCATCGCACCGCCATGTTCAAAATGTATCTATGTATTTCCTGTCTGTGTTACGGTGCTTATTACATGTTCCTTCTCCTGAGCTTTACCACACAGCGCTTCCTGGTGTAAGATGCAGTCATACACCGTCAGCTGCATCTTCTCCCGTATCCTGCCCACTAATCCGCTCTTTCACCGCGCATCTAAGGCGTTCCATCTGTCGTCAGTCCCTCCAGTTTGTCCCGGGGCAGTTTCATTTCGCACACATTTAGATACTTCCTCAAATATGTCTTTTCCCGTGGTTGTGCCATGCATTGATTTAATTACCAAAACCGGCGGGCCAGTTATGATTGCCATATGATATTTTCTCGCGGGCCGGATATAATTGTGGCCTTGAGTTCGACACACATGCAGTAAACACTGAAACGTGCACATAAATTAGATAAATAACATAAGCGTTTAGTTTATTTAATAAAAGAGCGCCTGTGAAAAGTGAGTTGTGAATATAAATAAAATTCAGGGAATGGGGGGCGCGGGGTTCCGTTGGGGGGCACAGACAATGGTAGGGGAAACACTTTTTGTACTCGGAGACGTAATATACTTAAAACTCAATTTTATTAAATATATGGCTCTCAAGGAAATACATTATCTAAAATGTGTTCATGGATAGTGAAGAAGTTACATGCTTTATTTTAATATAATGCAATTTACCAGTTTTCTTACCCAGTCTATAGTTTCCTTCTTCTTTTACATACACAATACATTGGCTTTTATGGCTCTCCCAGCAAAAAGGTTTCCAACCCCTGCTCTAATGCACGTTCACCTTTAATGATAATATTATCATTAATAATAATAATCATAATAAATATTCATATATGTGAAGAGACCGTCTGATCACATGTTAATGTTAATTATTCCTCAAAATGATTATTAACAATGATTTACAATGGTAGGAAACAGATATATTTAAACATTATTTATTTATGTTCTCAATCTATTTCAACATTTGAAAGTCAGAGTTATCACATCTCTGATATTTTTGTAAATATCTTTGACAGTTTTGTATGAATGAGCACGAGCATGTGTAGCATTTTGTTCAAAATTACACCTGTTATATTTTTGTACAAAGCATCACTTCTGTAAAAAAATGTAGGAAATTATTAACTGTCACATCTTCAAATCATATCCTGTTTGTACAAACCACTAACTTTGTAACATCGGAGAGAGTGGAGATCACATCAGATCTTTCTTCTCGTCTTTGAACAGTGTTTTCAATAACCATCATTACACCTTTCAAGACCTCTCCGTCCGAAAAGGCTTTCTTGTTTTTTTTTGGTTTTTTTTATGTGCAGCGCTAAATGAAGCTTCCTTAGCTTTTTGTGACTTGTTCACCGGCTTTGTGAAAAAAGACTGCTGCTTGCATAAAGCTGGCTTTAACTCACGGCTTTTTCTGCCCGCAGTGCCCTGCCAGGTGGGTAGTTAGCATGGTAGCTTTTGTGACACTTTTTAGAACATGCCCTGTGAGCAACCAAGTAGGGGCACCGTGTTGGTTACACCTGCTCTAATGGTTTCGAATAACTAGTACAAAAAACAATACACAATATGCAATATAGAATATGCAATATACAATATGTGAGAGTCTCAGAACCAAACACAAGTGTACATAGGTGGCTGAACCCCAGCCCGGACTGTCGAGCTGGTCAGACAGTTGTAGCTTCTGGTTCCGGTGCGCCTCGGATTGGGGAGCCGGAATAGGTACCCTCCAATCAACATCCCTGTAGCCGTAACACCTACACTAAGCATTACTTTGAAAAAATAAATCTCAAATGCATGTATCCCCATTTGACCTTTTATTCCTAGATTCTCTCTCAATCTCCTACCCAACCTTACCTCTTTCCTATTTTTCTCTTTTTCTAATTGCTCTTTCCTCTCACTGTTACCACTCTCTGGCCCCAGATACTTTGGTCCTCCCATTGAAAATGGCAATTGTCCTTTGGCCTCAGATTGATTTTATTGGCCGAAACCAGGAGATCACCGCTGCTTGCGCTAAACGCAACTGACAACAAAGAAACTGGTTTTCCACCTTGTGGGAAAAGGCACAGGCAGACACACGCACAACATCACTACCTCATCAGCCAAGCAAAACTCTCTGAAGTGTGGATCCCATCAAGTTAAAACTGACTATATATACACTTCATTGGCTGTGTGTGTGTGTGTTTGTGTGTTTGTGTGTAATATGGAGAGTAAGAAACAGGCTATGTGCGCGGGAGTGTGAGGTAAGTTGTGTGTGGATGTGTGTGTGTGTGTGTGTCTGCATGACCGCACTTCCATCTCACTCCCTGCTTGTTCAGCATTAGTGACTGTCAGGTGCCTGGAGGGAGGTCCCACAGCTCCAACCAAACCCACACCAGCTGCTGCTGCTGCAGCTCTTAGCTGGTTATCGCTTCAATCTGGTATATATGTGTGAGTGTGTGTGTTTAGGTAAAAACTGCCAATATGCTGCAAGTGCTAATAGAGAGGAATGGAAGCAACGTCACATTTTTAAGACATTTACTGGATGCGTCAACCTTTGTCTCGTATGGATAGACCAGATGACTGGCCCCTTTTACAGCAACAAGCACCTGTGTACTACACCCACACACAAGTCTAAGCTGCGTGGTAAATCTTTGACTTCAACAGTAAACCTGTAGACAATGTCTTGTTCAAGCCATTCACACAAGACACACACTTATTGAATGTCTTGCTGTGCGTCAACAACCTGTTCTCATTCCCAACTTCTCATATTTGGACGCTTGGTTAGGACCTCTTGGCGTCACTTTCTAATGCACTGGGTATCCTTACATGTCAAATTACAATGCTCCACTACGGTTGCAGTTAACCCGTGGTTAACGGCGTGAATTCAAACAAAAACACTATGCTAGGTTGATGGAATGGAAATGCAGGATTTTAATCCTCTTTTCATCGTCACACATACATAGCACAGCACACACAATGAAATCTAGACTCTGCATTTAACCCATCCTACTGTTAGGAGCAGTGGGCAGCTATTCTGTATACAGTACCAGGGGATAATCGCGGGGATCCGGTGACTTCCTCAAGTGTACCTCGAAAGTGCCCAGGAGGCAAACTGGTCCCTCTCCCGGTAGAGAAAGAGGAGAGATGAGATTAATAGTTAAGGTGGTCGTCAGGGTCTTTTGATTTCCCACCATTTCCTTTCAGCTGCCCGTAAGATGGCTTTGTGAGTAGGTGGGGACGGAGACAGTTAGAAACTGGATGACTGGATGTTGAAGTCACCAAGAAGTACAAGTGGAGGGCCATTTTCAGGGAAGATGGATATGAGGATGTCCAATTCCTCCAAACTCTCCCAAAGTACCTCGGGGACGGTAGAGAACAATATTGTTTAATTGTATTGGATGAGATACAGTAACAGCATGAAATTTGAAAGACGGAGTGAAGGAGTGAGTGAAGTGTGGCAATGGATAGGAGTAGGCTGTGGAGAGAGCAGCAGGATGGAAGTGTTAGCTTGTGTGATCCAAGTCTCAGTTAGAGCAAGCAAGTCAAGCGATTGCTGGGAAGTGTAGCCAGAGATGTATGCAAGTAACTGACTGGCAGTTCTACAGGCCCCCGTGACAAGATGTTGGGTATGTGTGGAGCAGGTGGGATAGATAACATTTGAGAGGTTATGAGAGGTCATGTTGTGAGAATGTGCAAGGCCTGTAATATCTACAGGAAGACACATGAACAGGAATGGAAAGTATACGTATGTTTGAATAAAGAAAGGGATGAGCAAGCAGAATGAGATACTTAGCTCAGTTAATGTTGGCTTTGCTTCCTACTTATCCTCCCACAAAGTCTTCTTTTGTCTTTGTCTTCCTGAGTCTTAAGTCCGATGAGTGTGCAGCCTAAAGCAGCCGCTCAAAACTAATTTTGTTTTTGTTTTTTTGAGTGGCTACAGCTGTGTTGGCCACTCCTCTGCAGTCAGTCACACAATGCTCCTGAAGATGATAGATGGCAATTGAAATGTACAGATCTCACCTTAATCAGGAAGTTTTCCCAAAAACAACAGTAAACAAATACAGTTAAGCAAATCTAATAAACAGTCTTGTAGTAAGATCCCTCAGAATACATCTCCAACACACACACAAACACACATCCTCTCGTCCCATAGTGGACGTTAGCGGATGTGGGTGTGCTGTTGTGTGTCTATAGCGCATGAGCTAACCAATATTTTAGTTTTTGCATTTTTCTACAGAACCACTGATCCAAACAACTTCACGCATGCCACTGCACTCCTTCATGTCCTCAGCAACACACACGCCAAGCGTGCAGTAGATTGGTCTGAGGGTTGGCAAGATAATCAAGACTCAGACACACACACGTATACACAGAGACGTCTGTCATTATAGTACGATATAAAACTTAACTATAAGGCAACAATAGCATACTTAAAACAAAGTGCTTGTCAGAAACGTCTTTGGGATGTTAGTATTGGGGAAGGGGTGATGGCTGTTATGCATCAGAACCAGTATTTATGTGTTTCCTTCAATTCTCTCTGCATCTGTTCAGCAAAACAACTTCACATTTGGCAGGTGTATTGCTGAGGATGCAAGAAGGTGCAGTGTGAAGTGTGAAGTGCGAGCTCTTGAGATCTACGGTATTATTTATTTGTAGTGTGTTATATTTACACGGTGTAGTGTATTGCGAGGGGACCGCTATTAACTGTTTCACCTTAGAAATAGCCTTGGTCCATACCTTTTGAATTCACCCATTCCAACAAGTTTGAGTTGACTGATTTGTCTGGCATCATGACATGAAAAACAATCGAACAATGATAGCTACGTGGGTCATACGTTGATCTCTAGTGGTTGGTTAGGGAAAATCAAATTCCCCAACCCCCCACCCTCAGAAAGTGGTTACAGTGTAATGTGCTGGGTAAAGCTTGTTGCTCGATGTTCGTTTGAGCTTTTTCACCCAAATGAAGTGTATACTCTAGCATCGCTGGGGGATACAATTATGCCATGGCATGTGTATTGCTCAGGACACAAGGAAGCAAAGTGTGAAAAGGTTTGGGTGAGCAGTTCTTTAGAAAGCTGCAAGCCGCAATACCGGAGGCCAAGCAATCAGACCGTTGCAAACAGAATGGGCACTGCACTAGTTCTTCAAAATGCTTGTCCGGTTCAGTGGGATGAAGCTTTTTGGTGGAGAGACTATGGACTGATGGAATGACATATCTAGATGGACACGTTCACTGTTACAGTCAACAAATAAACTGTGAGAGGAACATGGAGTGAATGTAGAAAGTCCATGCATCTTTACCATCTGTATTTATGAAATCATCATCCAATGGCTTTTTCAATATTTATTATTCCATATTTACACCAAAACTTCAGCAGGACAGTCGTCTACCAAAAGTTAAAACTCAAGAATCACATTTGTTACAGTTAACTTTGGCACAGTAACACAAAGTTGCTATTACAGTAAGACAAACATGAAAGGACCACAAGATGAGGTAACATTATGTTTTAGTGTGTAACTCTACACATGCACTGACACTTTTGAACACCGCAGCTTATGCATCCCATCCAATTTACCTTCTCTCTCATTCAGTTGCTATGGTAACAGCTTTCTTCATCTCTCTCCATTTCATTCCGTGCTGCTCACTTCTCTCTGTGTCCCAGGCCAGGTTTCCTTCGACTTAACACAAACATGTATGTCCAGTCAAGTTTGCATATGAACTGTAGTTTCTATCACAAGTGCCACGCAAGTTCCTGCAGAAATGTACCAAATCATTTGAGATGAAAAAGAGAAAAATGTAATCTAAAAGTGAACTGTGATTAAGTTTATACCCTGGTGTATGCTATACAACACATCAATGTGCATTGACATGTGGTCATTCTTAATCATATTGATGTTTTGAGGCTTGATAACATTTGTCTGTTTACAGTTGATGGCTGTTTTTCATGGAAGGATAATTTAATAAATAGAGATTAGATAAGAGATGATAAAGCAACTTGACATAGAACAAGGGCAGCTGGTGGTCACCTGCAGTTCAGGGTGCCGTCCCATTTTACCAAAAATAAAACCTATGTTTTGTCTCACTGCGATGACATTTCCTGCTGCATAGTATTTACTGATGCTTGTGGATGTAAATAATGTAATACAGAGGAGGAAAATAAAACAGAGACAGTAAATCATCTGTTGGGAGTTTGATAGTTATGTATTTGTGTAACTGTTTTCTCTCATTCACAGCAACATGTCTTTCGCTATACCTTTGGTCGATTTTCTCTTTCTCTGTCTTTTTTTATTTGATTTGTGAAGCCAACAGCAAAGCAGAACTTTGTTGTTATCAAGGAAAATGCTCTCCCCTCATCCTAAAAATGGTCCTAAATCAATACTAGAGTACTTCCTTGTTTTATGAATGAAGCTATACACGAGTTGAAGGAGTGTGTGTTTGGCCAATCAGCGACGGACATCCCTGCCAAGTACTGCACCCTGACCAGGGCCTTTTGGGGGGTAATTAGACCCTGAAACTTCATTTAGACCATGGTCCCTGCAGTCGAAACGCAAATGTGTTCCTCAAAGGGTTCTTAGTCCCCGGGGAAAGTTCAGGTGGTCGACAAGGGGCTTAAATAAAGACTTAATACACAGCTTCCAGGTTTTTTGTAGTCATCTGATGTTTTTTAACTTAATCTTTTATGAAAAATGGTTTCTGAAATCAAGGTGGTGTATAACAGAAGCTCTTCAGATGCACTGGACAGACAGACAGGGAGAGCTTTGCTGAGTACAGCATTGTGGCAGGACTAAAAGAAAGATCTTCAAACGTAAGCTACAACTGTGTAAATGAATCTAATTTAAAGTCCAACTAAAGATTAGTTGCCTCTTTAAGTCTACATTCCATAGCTGCAATGTTGACCATTGTAAAATATAAACACTTTTGTGCCAACCTATTTCAGAATAGAGGACTGCAGCTGTAATGCATTAACTTGTATGGTACACTGCATGCCCAGTTATTCTTTAAGTAAAACGATTAGTTTTCACAATACACTTACATACTTACTCTGCTGCAGTGTGTACTACTGGGAAAATAAACTGATATCAAAAATATATCTATGACATTACATACAAATAAAAAGGTATTGTCAGCCATGGTTTTCATCACACGTGTGGGGCTCTTTTTACTTTTTGCAATTTTGCTTTTGTTGGATTATTTTTGGGTTTAATGGAAACCAAGCGTTTGTCTTCCTCTTCCAGTTCTTATTCTCCTATTCTTATGAAATGTTTATTTTTATTTTTCCATGCTCCCTCTACACCTCAGTATCACAGAGCATTCTAATAACATATTCACTCACATTTTACACACACACAGAGGCACTTTTCTTTGCTTCATAGGTAGAGTCAAAACAATTTCACCTATGTTAACAACAGTGGATGACAAAACACCCAGAGGAGCAGATCATACCATATTCAGACAAAAAGCCTAAAAGATAGCACACGCACTTTACTTATATTGAGGTGCTTGACTTTTACACAGCATCTATCTCGAATAGCACTACTTGACAACCTCCTCCTGTCATCAACCTTTGTACTTCCTATCGCATTGATTGTATAGAAGTCATTGATAAAATGATTCTACTTCTCACTTGATTTTTTACCTCAGTAAACATTCTCCTAATGAGTTTATGGTCTCAATCGCTAGTTTCAAGTCTTCTTCGAAACAATATGTAAATGATGCTCGCATTTGGAGTAAAATAGACGATAAAGCAGCGTATGCTTTAGGGCCTGGTTACCTTGTAATTGACAGGTGTTGTCCGGTCTGGCAGCTCTCCATGTTTTTGAGTTAGAACTTTAACCCATTCACAGTGCGTTTTCAGTTTATGAAAATTAATTGTTACTGTTATTTTGGTCCCTAAAAATGTTTTGTCCAGCGTTCAGTTGTACTTAGCTCCACCCTTCCGTGTCACTCCTGGTTCCAAAAAAACAAGTTGTCGACAGCCAAACGGCAAACTGGTAAAAAACAGTAGTCCACAAAACAATGGGTGACGTAATGGTGTCTACGCCCACTACAGTCTGTGGTTAATGCCGACTGTGTTGAGAACATAATAAAGCCCTTTTAATAGCCTTCCAACCTGTGTGTTGTCATTCCTAAATGTCACCATGTTCCTGCAGCTTCCTACAATGCTAAGCCTGACACATGTATTACTACAAACACACTGGAGGTGACATTCACGTCAGCTTCAAGATTAAAATCTGAAGATTGAGTCCAAATCAAAAGAGCAAAAAGTAAAAATTATATTATGACTCTTTATATGACTCTTGCACTCGCCTTCTCTGCATCAGGGACAGGATGGTGTCATTATGACTCTTTTCACAGTCATTTGTTCTTGAGAAAGTATTCCACATTTCTATCAATATCAATGCACTGTTTAAAGAATTGTGCCCAGACATATCATCAAGAAACAATTATGGCCAGACATATCATCAAGCAACAAGTGAACACAAGTAGGTTCTCAGCTCAACACTTATTTAAATCTGGCTCTCTCACTCTGAGTGTGTTTTTTACCTTCTGAATGTGTACACGTCTCACTGAATCACTCAGTAACCTGATAATAGTATATTATATAAGGTGGTGGATTGTTTTGCACAGATACTGTTGAGGAAGAAACGCAGTATTAACGGTAATTATTATTATTATCTCTGTCGAAGGGGAGGTAATGTTACCAGCTTGGTTTATATATATGCCAGCAGGATTACGGACAAACCACCCGTCCACTAAATTTCATGAAAACTGGACAAGTAAAAAGCATGGGCCAAGTAAGAACCTGATACATTTTGGAGCAGTTCCGAATTATGGGTCAGCAAATTAATTATATTTAATTTTTATTAACACTGCATGATAGGGCATTGGTGCAGTATTCATAAAAAATTTGTTACAGACTCGGAAAATACAACAGATCCTCCTTGTAGCATCCATGTTCTCACCACACGACTAAAGTTTATGAATCATCGCAGTTGGAAGAACGACTTCCCAACTCGGGAGATGGGGCCATCCAAGGAGCACAATCAGCCTTAGCTGAGGTCTGCGCTCTCCGAGTGCAAATTGTAGTTGCTACTGTTGTGGCTGTTGCTGTTGAGTGCAAAAGTGTATCAGCCTCCATGAGAAATACTGAGGTGATCAGTTTGAGTTTAAAATGTTGTTTTGGATGTTATTGCATCATGTTGTTACACTTTCATAGTTCATGTGCAACTAATGATTAATCATTATTAACCTGTGTGTTAGTAAATCTACATTTTTGCAACATCACAAGACATATATATTTTGATTGTAAACAGCAGGAAATACACAGCTGACATTACTTTTTTATGCAAACATCCAGATTGAGGTGTGTATCTGCTCTTCAATTGTGCATGAAAACAGCAGGAATTTATTTTTGTTTTTTTAACGCTAATATTATTTGTGTGAGGGTGGACATCTGTTCTCTTAACTTGTGCAGCTGCCTGATACCTACTCACAGTTAACAGTACGAAGTCACGTTATTACTTCCAGTTTCTCATTGGAACTCCATGAGGCATGTTTTTTGAAATGCAAGGACTAATGCTGCATACAAATTCTCCTCTATAAAGTAATTGTACTTGTTTCCATTCATGTACTAAATACTGAAAATGTCCTATCATGTGTGTAAGCAGAGCATGCTATCATCGCAGCTGTAACACAATCACACTCATAAAAAAAGATGGAAAACTTTGATACACAGATATCTATCTAAGCTCTACTCTTACCTTCCTTCAGGTTGATTGGCAGATGTGAAATTGCTGCTTAAAACCTGACAGCCTGATAATTGGCAGATGGTTGATTGGTTTCCTTTAATTGGATGCTGCTAATTGACTGTTGTAGCCCATCTGTGTACTAACATTACTCGCAATGCTAGCTTTGTGACAGCACTTCACATCCATCCATCCCTGTGCCTACACGCCTCTTCCTCGCTTCACATGCCCATTATAATTTCAACTGTTTGCAACACAAGAACTCCTCCAAAAAAAAATGGGACACACATTAGCATAAGTCTGGTTTTCACTTTTTATCTTTCTGTTCTTCCTTCTCACACACACACCTCCATGCCCTCAGGTTACAGTTTATCAAGATATCTCGGTTTCCACCTGTGTACCAAAAACTCTGTGCTTCTGCCTTTCTGTCAGTCAGGTGGGAACATTTGATAAAGTCATTATCATAAGCCTCATCATCTGATTTTTTTTGCATATATATCCTGTTTTGATTGTCAGATGTGAAGACACTTCACTGTCTGCGCTGACAGTGATAGCTTTCATTTATCTCCCAGTAGAAAGACAAAAGGAAAACATCTTGCAATTTGATCTATTGTTCCTTTGTGTGTTAGTCCACACGTTTTCTCTTGGAAAATGTATCTTATTTTAGTTCAAATCTTAATCTTATTTTTTTATCCAAACTGTATGTAGACATGAACTAGTATTCTTGGCAAATTTCCAAACAGATTGTTGAGTAAGTGTGAAATCATTTATGTTGACTGTGTGGAACTTTGACGGAAGCTGCTGAGGGCTGCAGAGGCTGAAGCCTACAAGGTATACTGTACTCTGGCTTTTGCTGTTAACCTTTACTGATGAGTTCAGTGACGGGCTCTCTCATCGGGGCCCATCAAAAAAGTGAAGACAAAAGAGCACGTTTTAATTGCTTCGAAAGCAGATGCTCACCGGAATAAGACCATTAGTGAGTCAAGAATACTTTGTTCCCATTAAGTTTGGAGAATATATGGCGTGCATAATGTTCTCTTTTAGAGCAGAGATATGACAGACAGGGAGAAGTAGGAATGTGTAGTTGTGTGTTTAAGACTTTTTTTGAAGCTGCACTAATTGATATTTTTTCAGTTTGGTTTGTTTGTCTGATTGTCAGCAGGATTACGGTAAAATTACTGGCTCGATATTCATGAAACTTGGTGGAAGGGTGTAGCATGGTCCAAGGGAGAACTCATTAAATTGTGAAGTGGGTACGAATCATGGGGCACATGCACTTATTATTTTTCACTTTCGTTAACATTATGAGATGCACGGCCTATGCGGATGCCTGCGCTCTCAGAGTGCCCTTCTAGTTATAGTAACTTTGTGTTGAGACAAGACCAAAGCTCAAAGCGAGTTGAATGTTGGTCTTACATTAATTAAGACAGAATAGGCAACTTATGCAATTGTATGTTAATGTTGTGTTTACAGCATGTTCTTCTGCCCAAAGTGGCACATCGAAAAACTAAACAATAATAATGTCACTTTAAAGATATTTGCAAGAACATTTATCTAAAATGTTTCTTTTGTTTGCTCAGCATTTCAGTCAGCTATTTGCAAACTATAAAACACAGGGCAAAAGTGTTGGGTTTAAGTCGCAACAAATCAGATTTCAGTATGTGTAACTTTACCTAAATTACAAAGGATCTGTCTCTTTTTGAACTGTCTCTGGAATAGGATTCATGCACATCTTAGTGCAGTCATGTTATGCCACCTGAGTTCAATTGGCATCATTCTCAGCTTCTCAAAGAAACCAAACTGAAGGATACAGCACTCCACATTCAAACTACGCTGCACATGGTTGCGATGAAACAGAATAACCTCAGGCACATGGTACACATGACAAACATGAAGCCACCTGAGCCCACTGAAGGAAGCGTAGTGGAGTGCATGGTAAGCGAAGGCTAAATATCACCAGATCATTATTTGGGGTAAATGATTTTCCATACACACATAGTAGCTTCTTTCATACTGAATGGAACTATTACATGTTGATGTCCGTCCATGTTTAGGTCATTTATTTCAGCTAAAGAGAGTTTTCTTTTTTAATTTGTTAACCAGTTGCAGAACAAAACTGCAGGAAAAAAAACTGTTAAATTTAGAAGACCAAACCAAAAATTGGGACTAAAATTGAGACAGGCATAAAGTGAAAATCTCAGGTACCAACGACCAAATCCTTAAGATGAAACATCGGGGAGCTTGCTCAATGAAAGGCAAACAGCTGTTTCACCCTTCATCTTATTGTTGTAATTGCAGTATTGTTTCCTTTGGGTTAGGGTAATTCCTTTTCGGAATTACAAAAACATGTGTATCAAAGTAAAAGTCTCCTAGTGCTCACTAATAATTTCAACCCTTTCATCTCATTTCCAGTTCCTTATCTTTCCTTATTTCATATTTGTTAGAAAAGTAAGCACCAGAGGGAGAACAAAGTGTAAAAATGCTACAAAAGTACTTAATAGGAGCAGTGTAGCAGCAACTATAGTGCCCATAGAGTGCTGCTGATTGCTGATCTTCTACTCTCCATTCCTGCATTTTAAGGTTTTCTTCCATCCAGAAAATTGTCTAAATGATGGGTTAATACACATTTTCATCCACTCCTGTTTTGTGAAAATTAGGAGTTGGGTGCATCAAGATTAACAGTTGGTAGCATTAATTCTCCAACAAAAACCTTAAAGATTAAGCCACATGCTTCATGTATGTCATGACGTATTCGTCTTTTTGCATTACACTTTTAGACACATATTGTCTAGCAACTTTTCTCTTACCTTGCACAGCAGGACAAAAAACAAATCTCTACTGAGGTGTTTTACACACAAATTGAAAATGTGCACATACACAGCTGAATGGAAATGCACTTTTCTCACTTAGTATGTTAATAGTTAATGGATAAACGTAACTGTAATGCTTTTTTAATGTGTGATATACTGCTTCTGTCACACAAACACTATTATTAAATTAATTGTACAAAGACTGTAAATCTCCCCAACATTTATTTGATCATATTTGAGTTTCTTCTTTTCTTTTTGGTGCTTTTTCCTGTTTGTACAGAAATTAAAGAATTACTAATCTGCCTTCAATCAAAAACAAGAGTATGTTTACAAAATGTGGATGCATCTTTCGGAGCTGTTAGTACAGCTTTAGTTCAAATATTGTTTTAATGTGGGAGAACATGCTTGCACATCTGTGCACGTGGGTGCACTTTTCTGTGTAGAAAATACCTCAGGTGAGTTTTGAAGCATATTTTTTGGGGAGTTGGAGATAAATCAACGGAATCCTCGCTGACATTAAAACCCCCGAAGCACTAATCAGCCGTGTTCTCAAACAAATGCGAACAGGCAGCGAGACGGCCACTACGTGGGCTTCAATCACCGCAGTTGATGTCTTACTTTGCGTGTGTGTTTAACAGGTATCTGGGCTGTCGAGGGAAGAGACAAGGAGATGGAGGAGGACAAAGGAATGCAGAGAGGAAAGAAAGGCAGAACATTCAAGGCAAGGATAAAACACAGATTTAATGCTAGAGTCCGAAAGAAAGAAAAGTGACACATTTTCCTGTCTGTTCTGCTCCAGTAAAAATCACATCTTTCAGGAACCCTGTGAACATCTCAAGCATGAGCCCTTTCAATCAATGTGTCTTTCAATTTATGCAAAGTGACCTTGTAAGATATTGAGCACCATGTGAACTGCACTCTTTCTATGAAAGCGTGGTCAGATTCAAGTCAAATGTCAGTTCACATGATGAGTTCTTCAATTCAAAGGAAATACATATCTGTAGACATTGTGCGAATATAACATTTGTCTAAAAAGCAGTAAGCTGAGGTTTATAATCCTTAACACAACCACCAAGTTCCAGGCTCTGGTTTAATGATGGTGACTTTAATTTCACAGTTAGCAGGTCATGTACGAGGCCATAGGAAATAAGAGTGATAAAGCAAAAGAAAGACAGAAACATAATATAATGACATTACAATAGAGGGATTCCAATATTAAAGAAATATTGCACTTGCATTATTACACGGGCCAAATAATGTCATTAATTATTATGTAAAATCAATTATTACCAAGCTTTTTTCAAGGATTATCCTATAAGTGATCTGTTTGAGGCTGAACAATTATTATGATTTGAACAACGCAAAGCAAGATATGACCACTTTACTTTATCCATTTTTAGATTTAGTTAGATGGCATCACTGCCAAGATGGCGACGGCTGGAGCCGCCCACTTTCAGCTGCACTGAAACGACTCTTCAGAAACATATGGGTGACAACATGGAGACTACGTCCATGTTTTATACAGTCGTTGTATTTGGCTCAGCCTTCTGATTTTTTATTTTTGTGAATAAGTTTCAGGAATCTATTTTCCATAATGAAATTAAAATTAATACTGGTTTGTCTCTGCTGAATCTTTGTGTCCAGCAAAAACTTTTGAACAAGTTTCTCCTATTAGCAAGAAAGTGCATTTTATTTCAGAGGATTAAGCCCAGAGCCCCTACTGTTAACCAGTGGTATGGAGAAATCTTTAAAGTTTTGCCAATGGAGTGTTTGAGCTCAGTCTTGAAGGAGAATGAGAGGATTTTTGATGAGCTGTGGGCGCCTTTTCTACACCACCTACTAAATTCTACAGCAGACATAGTACGCAGGGGGCATTGGGGTATTTTCTGCTTTGCATCAGTTGCTCCATGTAATGTGACCAATATCTGAGATCTCTATATAATGTTTTCCCTTGTAATGTATGCCTACATGCCACCCCCTCGCACACACACACCTTTTTGTTTTACATTTGTTTGTTGTTTCCTCTCCGTGTGATCGGCTTAGAAATTATTCTTGCTGTCATTAATGCATCAAAAAATCTATTATTTCCTCCAAATTATTTTAAATCCTGAATCAGAAATGCCCCAGAAGATGATGTCCTCTTCCACCCTAACACATAGGCAGTGATACTTTACAGCCGCCCCACGGAGGATGCATTTCTCAATGGTATTCTACCTGATTGGGTTTTGTTTACTTCAGTTCCTATGTTGTGTTGGAGTCATCCTTCATGTTGTCAATTCATGTTGTTTGTGTTAAAGCCACAGACAACTAAAAACAATAACGTTTCTATCCTAACTTTCTGAATTCGGTATTTTCTATAACACCGTATGAGCATGGGGGCATGTTTTCAACCATAAAACAGCACATGGCTTCAGTAATGGGGAGGAGTTGGGGCTAGTTAGAATTAGCTGCTATGAATTCAGAAACACAAGTAATTTGTCTTTCGTCTATCTTTCAGTTCAAGCAGTAATCCACAGTGACATGTGCCCCCAAAGGTCAGGGAAGCTTGGGTTGAATTAAACAATGTTTAGCTTTCAGCACACTCGCGCTCTGCAACACATCACATATAAAATAGTGGATGATGGACGTGCAAATATAGTTTTTCTGTGACAATGTGACTATGCCTTTACATGGAGGAATTTAACAGGACCATCAATTTATTAAAAATTTCATGCAGAATTTAGGATGGATCGATGGCAGTGTATCAATATGGTCGAATCTCTTACTCTTTCAAGCCTTTTCCAAAACACATTGGTTATTCTTTACACCCTTATGGCATTACAATCTGCTGCTTTGAGCCAAATCAGACAAATCCTGGCACATCTAATCTCATTAATAATGTAGTTACAAAATGGTGGTTTAAACAATCATCAATCTCATTAAATACATGGCCTTTACTATGTGATCCAGTACCACTGCCTTTCTTCCCTGAAGCTTAATTGATTTATTTCCAGTATCTACAGCATCGACCTAGAAAAAGGAATATAAACAGAAGTTAGAAATCGGGATTATTCACATTCCTTCTATAAACCATGGATACCTGCGGTTTACAATGCAACATGCTAGTAATTTAATACCACCAACATCACAATCTACTCTATAAGAAGGACCATCAGCACCTTAAAAATAAATATGGGGAGAAATGGAAACCAAGAAAATTAAAATTAAATGGAAACAAAGGAGCTTTGAGCAACACATCCACACCAGGAGTTCTCCAGTTGTACACAAATAGAAATAAGTGACTTTTTAGGCCCGACTCCTCAGTGATGAGAGGAGTGTGTAGAGAAACAAAGAAAGGGGCAGAAAATAAAAACAGTGAAAATCCTCCTGCCAGACCAGAATTCTAATCAGCACCTACTTGGCTATGAATAGGTGAGGTGATTTATACCTGAATTTCACACCTGATTACACCTGCAGATACTCCACTACTGCTTATTCAAATGGTGGTGTCCTTCACTTGTTTTATTCTTTACATACGTCAGTGTCAGGATTATCGGTGGGTTTCAGAGAGCCTTTCATGGTTGGAGACCTTTGTAATGGTATTTGGAAAGATATTTAAGACCCATTTAACCAAGTTTCACAATCTGCTTCAATTAAGTATCATTAAGAGTATGAAAAGGAAAATGTTGTTCAGTCACTTTTTTAACTGTGTATTTTACCTAATTATTTTGCATCAGATACAAATTATTTAAATCCAAACTCTGTGTTTGCTGAATCAGCCAATATCATCCGACAGGGGTTGAAATAGTCTCATTAGTCTCACTCTCTTGTACACCCAGTGAGTGCTACAAAATTATATGATAATTCATTTTAGACATATTATATAAGATATAACATTTAATGATGATAGCTAAATGACTGTTTTTCATTATGCCATTCAAAAGTGAAATCCTATTTAGTGGTGGCTGCTATGAAGTTGTCTACTCGTGGTAATAATGACAAGCTGCTGGTGAGTCACGTATGACAATCAAAGCTGAAGAGATCAAGTATCTCAACTGATCCTCGACAGCTGCCTCCTACACTTTGCTGTTGTAGTTTTACAGACTGACGGTGCAAGCTGCTCTGCTCTGAATGTGTTGAGATCCCAACTAAGATGATAAAGATATGGATGTGATGTGCTCACAGAGGAGGAGCAGTCAAAACTAATTACCAGATGAGTATGGGTCCTCCATGTCTTTTTCTTTTGTAGCCACTGTATAGGGTTGTAACTGATGCTGACAATTACATTTGATCTGAAACCCTTCTCTTAACAAATACATGCTCAGGAAATACTGTGACACTGTTAAGTATAGCTCTGAACATAATGTGGGAAAACCAGTTGCTTCAGTGCTAAAAATTTAAATGACTAAGTTGTATAATTTCAGCATTGACATCCCCTATACATCCACATACATTAGATACATAACACAAAATAGTTTAGTTGGATTGTGATGCTTCTCAAGGTCTTGCATTTATAGAGTACGCTGAACTTCTGTAGACACCCTGGTGGAAAGCTGTTTGGGTATTTCAGGGAATTGTCTGGACTTAAATGGATCAGAAATGGCAGAACTCTCCTGAACCGGTACTGTTATGCTCCATAAATGCTCCATAAAATCTGAGCTGCTGGTTGAGCTCCGAATGGCAACGTACAAGGTGATGATTCAAGGGTCCCCCAGCTCAGCACAAAACATATTAACAGGACACTTTATATGCTCTATAGTCACAGAGTCAATTTATCAGAATACCCAGAATTCTGTGCCACTCACCAGAATGCTTATATTTTCTAGTCTAGCTGGAAGTTCTCAGTGGGGTATTTTGGGAGGGCTTACTGTAAATCACTGAAATTCATAACACTTAAATATAGTGTGAAAACGGCAATGGGTGTCTGTGAGCCTGTCAGCTCTTGTATTAACTGGTCGGATTCAATTCCCTGTATCTTAGTCTTGGTTGGATGGGCTCCATTCCCAATCCAATTGACTGCGCTATAAATAGGTAACTAGTTCATATCGGGAGAGCAGTGTCTGTGTAAGTATAACATTTCATTTTCACAGTATGTATTCCAAATGTATTCATTTGGTTAATTACACTCAAATAGAAAACTGGCATATAACGATGGGGGGACTTTAAAGTATAGAGGCTCCTGACTTCCACTGTGAGCTAAAGCATACCGCTACAATATACTTTAAATACGACAGACAAATAGGACAAGGGTTCACCATACGGTTTGTATTTTCTCTATTACTTCTGATTGTGGTATTCAAAGGGATGTGTTTATCCATTCAATATTCCATCCGACCATCATTATAATTTATCCAGCCATCCATCCATCCATCCAACCAGCCAGGCTTATTCGTCCTTATACTTTGCACTACAATTAGTATAACCAAACAGCCAGGATGCACAGGGCTGCCTCTAAGGAAGTCATTTGATGTAGTATTAACAGCAACAAAGTCTCTGTCATAAAATATACGAAACGTTGTGAGTGGAATAGAAGTTTAAAGTAGCGCTTAGTAATACAACTAAGTAAAGTACAAGTACCTCAAAAATGTACTTAAGTACTGTACTTGAGTAAATGTACTTAGTTACATTCTACAACTGAAAATAAGGGTTTATTCTTTTAAACTATATAATAATAATAATAATAATAATAATAATAATAATAATAATAATAATAATAATAATAATAATAATAATAATAATAAAATAATAACTGAGCAGTAGCAAACTTTATTAAAGAAAAACTACTGTAAGTCTGGGAAACATACTGTGTAAACCATTGTCTAAACACAGAAACACTATTCTTTAGTGGACTTCAGTTGGTTTATGTGTTTTTGTGAAGGAAGCAGGATCTCATGATGACACCCTGCTATTGAATGAATTAGCAGGGAACCATCTTGTCAGGAAACAGGAGGACGTGGGGAGACTCCCAGCTGCTGGAATTTGACTGGGAACTGGCTGCCAGTCAGCTGGCCTTTGGCTAGGAGGGAAAGTTATAGGCTGCATCTATATATCATAATCGAGCCATCCATCTACCCAGAAATATATCATCCATTCATCAGGCCATTATCAACATTTCCATCTGCCAATTGCCTATATCATCCATCCATTGATGCATTCATTCTGTCATCCATCCATTATTTCATCCATGTATCCATACATCAGGCATCCATACATCATTCATCAATGGATGGATGGATGGATTGATAGATAGACCCTCTGCAATTCCTAAACATTCCCTTGCATAAGGACTTATGACGTGACTGCTCTGGTACAGTAAAGCTTATCTGTTTTCCTTGATTGGAATTGCAATGCATTTAGCGAGAAAATAGAGCCAGGGGGAGGGAGACGAATAGAGGGTCACACAGATAGAGGACGAAGATGATGAATTTGTATGTATAGATGGAAACAACATCAATGAGGGCATCCATTCTTCAGACTGTGAAGATGAAATAATTTCTCTGTGTCCACCCCCCCTCCCCCTTTGCATCTGTGTCCTCAACACATCAATTTTATTCTTTTCGGTCTGCTTTATGGCCATGACGGTTAAAAACAAACTCTGCCAAAAGCATCAAAACAAAACTAATCAACATTTTTGGGCCATAAATTGCATCCTCTCATCTGTGTAGACCTCTCAATCCCTCTACCCACCCAACACACTCACACACACACACACACACACACACACACACACACACACACACACACACACACACACACACACACACACTCATAGACCCATCAGACAATCTATCTCTGTAGGAGATAGATAGATTGTTCTGTAGCAGCGTAGAGGGTTTTTAATGTAGGCGATTAAAGGGTCATTGCACTGAAAAACAAAGTCATATTAAACTATGGCTTCATCTTCACTGGGCAGGTGAGAGATGGATTCAATCTATCTTCCATGGTGAAACAAAGTCATGCCAACAGATTACTTGTAATGTTTTATCTGTCTTCCTCAACATCACACCCTCTCTCTGACTCTCTGTTTGGTCTCTTGGTGTATCTCTCATCTTACAGTTTAAGCAAAACCTCTTTATTTTGTTAGAGCTATTAACTATATCAAAATGACACATATTTACGGCCGTAAAAACAGGAAAGTTTAGTTATTTTTACTTTTGACGCTACAACACTACGACACTAAGTCAAATGACGTTACATACGTAGCTTAGGTTACGTAACAAACATACCTATTTTTACCCAAACATGATCTTTTTTCTAACCCTAACCAAGTAGTTGTGTTGCCTAAACCTAACCGCGACCATTTCACAATGTTAAACATGTGTTAAAACCTTAACTGCGACCGCTTCACAACTGAAGCCACATGTTACAATGCTAATCATGTGTTAATCATCTGCATCGAGACACACAGCGCAAAAGGCAGCCCTGATTGCGGCAACATATGAACAGTAGGGATGAGGTCATGTCGACACAAGAAAGGGACTTTGCTTTGCAACAATTGCAACAAATTTCAAGAACACCATTACAACAAATATGATTGTAAGTTGTGGTATTAGGTCACAACAGAAAGTGGAACAGGGAAATTCCTCCACGTAGGCTATCTGTACAAAATAAGCTGGCTTGCATGTTACCATCTGGAAACAGCGACATGCTAGAATTAGTCAGTTAAGTTTTTTTTTTAATGGTGCAATTTGGGGAATTTAAAGGCACGAAAAGGTATAAAATAAAACATTTTACCTTTAAAAATTCCCTATTTCTTTCCTTATTGAATACATGTTTCTCTTTTTATCTAACCATACTTTTAAGGCAACCGTAATCTACATCATTCTAAAGGAAAAAGTTTAAATTCTTGTCACATATGTGACAGCTCTCTGACAATGTTTACTTATATGCCAGTAGTGCAAGTGACGCAATCCTCTTGCTGGGGACTGAGGGAACATTTTGCCCACTGGCAATTTAGGCAAACTATGTTCCTTATAAAAACAATGAACAATTCAAACACTTCTGTTACACTGTAGGAAAACTGAACAAACTTTCTCAAAAAGGCAAAAGGTCACAATAGGCTTTAAAACTGAAAAGCATCTCTTATGCTATGAATATAATAATGGAAAAAAGTGTGTTTTATTAGTTTTACCTTTATGCCAGTGTTAATACCAATTGCTTCAGTAATTGTTTTACACCATTCTGCTTTTGTGTCTAAAAGCAGCAGAGATGGGGAGTCGGGCTCCAGTTTGTCATACTCTAAAACACCTGAGCGACGTCGACACACCGTCCTCATCTTACTGCTGCTGTTGTAGCTGAACCTGACCAACGGAGCTCTTGCACCCATTAACACACACACACACACACACACCACCTCGATTTTAAAACTCATCGTATCCGCACAAATCACGTAGGTGACCTATTTTGGATCCAAAATGTTGAATTACGCCAAAAGGTTACACGTTTGCACGCCTAAGGGGAAAATAAGTTCACATCTGAGCCATGAGTCGATGGTACAATTAACTATCTTGAAACCATGCTTCTTGCTTCCTTTTGTGGAGCAGTTTATAAACTGACAAAGAAGGGTCAACTAAAACATAGCTAATAAGCCATGTCAGCTTCCTCTGTTTTGGGTTCTATGGTTCTTAATTTCCCTCAGAGGTAAGCACTGTCAAAACGTTTTGCTATTGGTTAACACCGCTCACTTTGCCCAATTTAAATCAATTGATTTTGACGCAACATTTCACTGTCTCAAATGCTTGTGTGACCAGACACTTCAGGGGGATTTTTTTAAATCTGCACAAATACGATACTCACGTGGCATAGCCTACAGTAGAAACAAAAGAGTTACTGTCACTGTAATACTTCCTCCTCCTACTGACCATGCAGCGATCCATTCCTAATGCAACATCACTACTCAAAGTAGAGGACAACATCCACAGTCCTTGGGAAAAAAGATAAGCCTTCAGGCTGAGTTAGCCAGAATAAGACAGTATTGTATAAAATCTATGCTTCAAGAGTTTCCAGATTTGAGGCAGGTGGGTGGCATTATACATTTACCATCTCGTTGGAGAAATCCATGTTGTTAAAACAATCCACAAATACATGGACAAAAGTTTATTTCTTGTTAAATTCCAGTTTTTGATTCCAGTAACTATTGATATTTTTTCATTAAGTCTTTTTTAGAAACGTGAAATATTGTACTGAATGCATGTATTTGAGTCCAAATTGGGTCCTTGCCCACTGTTTGTATCCCGAATAGATGCCATCTCTGTAGCCTTGCATGCAGACAAACAGTCTCTTTTCACACTCGTGGCCTCAATTCACTCTGTCGCTCTCCATTTGGTTGTTACTCAGAGGGAGTGTGTGTGTGTGTGTGTGTGAGAGTGTTATTCTGTTGCTGTGTTTGGCCCAGCATAGAGAGGCACATCTAATATGCCACATAAACAACACGCTCCTCCTTTCTCAGTTGCTATCTCTTCTATTTTCTCATTCTCTCTTAGAGATAGTCTCACTTCCACTCTATTTTTTCACCTGCACGCTTTTCTCCCGATGTTTCGTCACAGAGCTGTCTGCATCGACCAACTTTGATCAGTGTGTGTCTGCATTTGGCCATGCATGTCTGTGTGTTCTTGTACCCCACACATGTATATTTGTTCAAAGGGTCTGTTAAGCTTTAGGATTTGGGTTTAAAGTCAAGATAAAAATTAGGATTAGGTTTTAGTTTAGGTGAAGTTATGTAGACAAGGTTCTATCCTTTCTTTTCGAAGAAAACAAGAAAAATAAAGTAAGGTGCAGACTGAAAGCTTTCATATAATAATGGTTTATAGGTGCAATTTAATTAACCCTGATCCAGGGTTTGATACAGTTCTCAAAGAGCAAAACCTATGCTTTTATTTGTCTGTTAAAACTCCATTTGTTAATATTTGAAGAAATGGGCACCAAATATGTTATCTCCCAGAGGGGTGACATAGTAGAGCATGCTGGAGAAAAATATATTGTAGGTCACCGTTATGGTCAAGTTGCATTGTGGGTAATTTAGGCACTAGGATTTGACAAGGAGGAATACAAAAAGAAGATATCTGTAGTTCTGCTGCATTCATTTTGATTAATATTTTAGAAAAATGTTTTAGACTGTCTATTGTGAGTCTGACAATATTACAGCAAGGCAATGCTAAATTGGGGTGAAAAAGGAACAAACACAGGTTTATCTCACAGTTAAAACTCTTCTTATTCCTGATTATTCCCTATTCTGTCAATATGGTCATCTCGTAAATTGATTTCCTTGTGGGTGCTCACAATTGTTCGTGTGTGCCTTAGCTCCCGGGCACCCATGGAATTGGTGCTTTATTTATAGCCTGAAGTACGTACACAGCAATATATTGTTTCTGACTGTTCAAGTAAACGTCATGAAAACTGTATTGATCTTTATCACATCCATCTGTCCTTCCATTCTGTACACCCATTATTCTTTGCAGGGTCAGGGGTGGCTGGAGCTATTCCAGCATGCATTGACCGAGAGGCAGGAACTCACCCCAGGCAGGCGATCACAGGGACTCCTTGCCTTGCGTCTTAGTCCCGCCCACTGGAGATGCGAGGAAGAGACTCGAGGAGAGAGGAGTCGAGGCAACAGACATTTAATAAAATGAGAAATCCTTTCCTAAGGATGCTAAAAGTTGTGGTGGCAATTTTTTCATAAAATCTAATAAATTGATTAGACCATGAAACAGCTTCAGAAATGCTAAATAACAACAACATAAGGCTGCAAAATCAAACAATAAATGTATTAATCAGATCAGTCACATAAGAATGTAGCAACATCAGAGATAAAATATATTTAGAATCTCCCTTCTGTCTGTGGATTGCTACAACGGAGAAATGGAATCAGGGAATCAAGTTCTATTTACAACCATAAAAAGCAAGCAGGGGAAAACAACCCCAACTAACAGACTGGTCTGACTATCGATCTCTGCCGCACCTACACACACCCACACACACACCTACAGCACCTTAAAGCACCTACATACACACCTACAGCATCTACACGCACACACACACCTGCAGAACCTACACATACACCTACAGCACCTACACACACACCTACAGCACCTACACTTGCACACACTCCTACATACAACAAACAGCGCTGTCCTGAACAGTCCAATAGTCACATGAGTCTCGACCAATAATTGTTTTGTTTGTTATTTTTTTGTATTAAGCTTAAACAGGGGGAAGAAAATAAAAAAGGGGATATGGATTTCATACTTTAACACCCACAGACAATATATATATGGCCTTTATATATATGATTAGGTTAAATATATGAAGCATTCTGGTTTGCATTTGTAGTCCAAGTTGAATGCAGGTAAACAGTCCGTATCGAGAGCTTAAGAGGCATTTGCTAAAACACAATCTAAGAAACCATCGGCTATCGTCTGACGATGATTTAGATTTTTAGTAGCTTAAATTTAGCTCGTAAACTGACAACATTTGAAATAGTCTGATGGTAGGCGACGTTTCTTAACTCCATCCCCTTTCTCGTGCCTTAAATTAGTAACCGGACTATAAACAATGGGCCACCGCACTTAAAAAGAAGTCTTGGCCCGGATATCAGCTGACTTCATCAATTCCCCTTAAATATAGCCACATGCCCCCAGAGGTTTAACGTCATCAGACCAATAGCCGATGGGTTCCGAGATTGCCTTGAACAATATGTGTTTCATAAATCTCTAACATGTTGAAGTTTGTTCACTAAACCCAATGCGTACTCCACAAATCAAGCTCACAATCAAGTTCATGCGCTCTACCAAGCAATGTGAACAAAAAGAACAGATATCAGTAATCTGGTGTGTAATCCTAAATCTCTTCTCAATCTGTTTGGTGTTGTAGTGTGTCCTCAGCCTAACCAGATTATCTGTCCACAGCAGTGATATGTGTTGCAGCCAATTCATTCTAGCTGTGTTACACTATCAAATTACTGTATAACATGTTACCTCCAGGGAGTCACACACACAAATAAACACAAACTTTACCAACACATAAAATGGTAGGATAAAGCCAATACACAGGCAGCCGCAGTGTTTGCTAGACAAGACATCCCAATCATAACTACATCTCTCGTCTGTCGCGTACAGTACATTGTGATTGATTTGTGCATTGTGTTCATTCATTTTTATTTATTTTTTTATCTCCTTAGCATCAACCTTTGAAGAACCTAAAAAAGCAGCGTGGTTTATCGCATGTGTCAGATTATCAACTGCAGTTGTTTTAGGTTTTCATAAGCCCCATAAAGGGACCACACAGCCCCCTCAGTAGATTTATAAAATGACAGCTGAGCTACTCTACATTTGTCTCAATATGTAGAGTGCGACCTCACACACAGCGGACCGGCTCAATTAAACAGAGATAGTTTAGCTGGCGGGTTATCAAAAAGAGAAAGCACTTGTGGCCACTGATAATGTCTTGGGAGGTCTCAAGTCAAAGATACAGCAGCATTAATCCAAAGCAGGGAAGATTAGACTTTCACAGATATGTCTGTTAAGTCTTTGAACGTGCAAAACTAAAGGGGCACTCCACAGATTTTACATATTAAGAAAAGTGTAGTTGTAAGGAGGACCAGGGCCGTTTTTATGCACAGACGAGCTAGATAGTTGTCTATTGTGCCACCAGCTCGAGGGAAGCCAAAGAAAAGAAAGACAAACAGATAGGCAAACATTGTTTTGCCATCTGTCAGAAGGATTATGGAAGAACCACTGTCCTGACTTATATGAAACTTGATGGAAAGGTGAAGCACGGTTCAAACAGGAACCATTACATTTTTGGAGTGGATCCAAATCACGGGGCAGATACACTTTTTAACATTGGCTAACATTGTAAGATAGGGTATCTGTGCTGCATTCAAGTGGTGTCAGAATAACCTTAAAAAATTAGTTCCTTACTGGGAAAATTCACGTGAAATCCCCCTCAAGTCGGAACAACACCTGGGAAACAGATACATGTTGTTCAAATGCTCTTGGCAATAAAATACAACACAGTCTCTTTGTAGCTTCCATGTTGTTTACACAAAACAACTTAAAGCTCTCAAACACACCGAAGTCAGAAGAACAACTTTGCAACTCTGAAAATTCTCTGGACATCCGAGGAGCATATGAATGCACCATCTGCAATCTCCGAGTACCATTCTAGTTTTTAAATGGTCGATCTACATTTAAAACTCTGTCACGTGTGTTCAATGCGTGCATTTACATTGTTAAAAAAATGGATAGCTCTGCACTAAACACCTGATGCTGAGAGGAAACTACAGACAGACTCATATTAACGATAACTTCACAGCTTCTCATTGACATCCTCTCTGTATGGATATCAATACAAAATATTATAGGACACAAGCATGTGATGTTTCCTAAAGCAGAGCTATTTAGCTTTAAAACATCTACATTGCTTTACCAATTTCAATGCAGGCCTAAAATGTGCAGTGTAAATTGTGTCATGTAGGACAAGAATACTGAAAAATAGAACTCAAATGAATATTGGATCGTCTGTGGTCAGGACATCTATAAATGATGTGACTTCCTGATAACACCTTCAGTTGAGTACAGAAATGACAGAGACTGTCACCACAGAACCTGCACAGATGAGCAGAAGCCTGATAAACCAGCAGAAGAGTCATAACATGGGCTAGAGTTTCTGTACAGCTACAAAAAGCTATTTTCCACCAAATTAGCGTCTATATGCAGGTTTTTCGAAAACACAGGGAAACCTTGTAAAAATGGGCAATCAGAACTAGTTTATTGTTAAGTAAGTTGTTCACTTACAAGGAATTTGCTTTGACGTTTGGTGCATGCAATAAACATTAAGAGGAAATAAAAAATACAAGCAAAGTACTTCAAAAGTCAAGAAACATAAATATAGAATAGAAAGATTACAATAAAAATACTAAACAGATACTAAAAAGAACACATTTGTAAAATAAAGCTGTAATATACCTTTATAAGTAAACAGGAAATATGTAATGGTGGTTAGCCTATTTCTTTTTAATATCTGTTACTAATACAGTCTTACTGTCAAAATCCCAAACAGAGTTACTGATTGTTGGAACAGTGGAAAGAAGAACAAAGACAGTTTTGATGAGTTTTATTTAGTTTCTGTGGAGGTTGAATGAAGTGTTTTACGATGATCAGCAATGTAAAATTACAGTTTCTGTCAATGGAGTCTGGTGGCTTTGAGGAAAGCATTTTAATTGTATGTGTTATACGTTAATACATTTTAATAATTGAACAAATCCCTGTTGATTTGATTTATTATATATTCACTTCAACATGTAGCCCCTTAATCTTGTTTAATCCGTCTCTTGTGAGTTCTCTAACTTTATGGAAGGGAGATATGCCCAATTTTCACTCCAGAGTAAAACATCTTTGTGACACTGGTATAAAGACAAGTGGAGATATGAACCAGTTCACACTTATTTCTGTAACTCTGCTCTCTCACGAGGCGGGTAGATCACCTTCATCTAAATATAGCTATGGATGGAACATTCTATGACAGAAACATTCTGCACAGCTGCAAACAAGTGTGGAAGTGATTTCATGTTTAACAAAGGAAGGCATATCTTGTCAAGGAAAAAACTTTCTGGATCTTTATTACGCTATGATTTATCCTTACCTATTTTACGGCAATACAGTATGGATAAGCACATGAAGAACAGTGTCCATTCCATCTTTTTAGAACGATCACTAGCTGTTACTGGAATGCTCATACTGCATACTTCATACTTTTTTTTCAACTTCTTAACAATTTGCTTCTCATTTCCTTTCACAGTTTCTTTGTAACTTGGATATTAGATCCACTGTTATCGATCAGTTGTATAGAACTAGCCTCAGTTAGGTGCAGCGGTCCAGTCATATGGAACAGATTTTTTTGTTTCTCTTCGCCGTCACTCCTCATTTCTGTTTTAACAACTTTTCTTCATGGTGTACAGTACTATGTTAATGAGCTATGATACAGTGTATGAAAGCATATTTAGCACGTTTAGTATCATGACACTAACTGTATATATCAGTTAGTCCATAAGCATTTTCCACTGTCATAAATGATCAATTTCTTCCATTTACAAACAAAAACATTTTCTCTCCCTATATGCTGTCTTTCATTTTAATGTTAGTTTTTTTTTTAGAAGGCCTCAGGTATATTTCTTCTCTTTTGTTTGATTTTATCATATGAACAAATAAAGAACTATATTTGCTGATGCACAATATAAATATAACTAGCCACTAGCAAACAGCTTTCAGCGGCTATTGCGTTGGAGGACGCACCATGAGAGAGAGGGCAGCTGATGTAGGAGATAGGTGAAGAAAAAGAGAAAAGATTAGAGTTCTCTCTCCAGGAGTCCCTCGCCGTGACATCAGCCTCGTTAAAATGTACCTTTTTACCATGTCAAATACACACACCATATCAAATCTCAAAGGCATGTCTTATGCAACCCCAGAGTGTTGTCTGCCAATTGAATTATGCAGAGTGGATTGGGATCGTCTTCAGCACTCCTCAAAGTTATACACACAGGAGGACACACACAGGCTCTCTTAATCTCTCACCAACTAAATCACGTGTGGTTCTGCATATCTAAAGCTCCGCTCCGTGTCTCCTCTGTTGTTTTTAGTCCAACGGTGCGTCAGTGTTTGAAGTGGAGTAGCTGGAAACCATTTTAAATCTGCTCTCTCTGTACCCGATATCAAAGACACAATCCTGAATTTATTTGACCATGAAAAGTCTGAATGTATTCACGATGATTCTCTGACGGTGTTGTCCCTCCGCTCTACTTCCACAATCCTTCATTATTCAATATAAAGATCTGGGACAGTGGACAAAACAGGGGAGGATTGGTTTGGAATGGAATGTTTTATTACAGCACCTACAATTTTACAATGAACATTTCTTCACAAGATTTTATGGTAAAAGTTCAGCTTCCCTGGTAAAGTCTACTCCAAGGTGCTGGAAAGGAGGCTTCAGATTGAAGAGGAACAATGCGGATTCCAACTCTTCACTCTCGCAAGGCTCCTGGAGGGGGCCTGGGAGCACGCCCAACCGGTCTACATGTGTTTTGTGGATTTGAGTAACCGTTTAACCTTAATGTACATTCAAAAAACACAAATCAGTAAATTTCATATTTACAATATGCATAATTGAACTCAGCTGCTCCTAATGACATGTGGGACCCTCTGTGCCCCGGCCTAATCTGACTGCTGATGATGCCAATTGTTAATATTATTGGAGATGATGGGAAGGTCTTCTGTGTTGAAGCTGTCCCTCCTGTAATTTAAGACAATTAGAGGCTCATTATTACAAAGATGACTTCCTAGTGCTTTAATAATACTGTAATAATTCAAGTATGACATGTGTCTGATTAAATTTATGTCATTTTATGAATTAAACTTTTTGTCCATCTTGAGAAATATAGTTTTTATTTTATATAACTGAACCCTGCGTTGGTCTTTGTCTTTCTTAATTCCTTTTTAGTTCATGGATTCACCCTTTTGTGTTTCTTTCTTTCCAAATGTTCCTTACATTGCTCTTCATATTGTAAACGCCACAAAAACTCAGTTTTGATGATGAGTGCTATATAGATCAAGGTTTGACTACATGACAGAAGGATTCTTTCTGCTTTCTTCTTTGGTACTTCTCTCCTTTTCTTTCGCTTGCCCTTTTGCTCTGGTGTTTGTTTTCGAAGTTGCTGATTTAAATGCAGGAATGACATTAGGGTAAAAAATACAACCATCTTTTTCTCCCCATCTTGCTGTGGCTGGGTTTATTTCTGATTTAAATTCAGGTCTAACACAAGTATATACGCTGTCTTTATTCCACTCTTGTCTCATCATGGGGGAGTCTTGCTCTGAATAAGCTTATTTAAATTTGTATAACAGCAGGACTCACTGATTTGTTTTACTTTTTAAGTTTCCACTCTGATTCTATCTCGCTCTTTGTTTCTCTGCCTCCACCCACATCCATCTCGCTTTCTCTTCTGAGATTTCAGCCTCTACTGAGATTTTTTCTTATGATGACAGTTTTGGCTTACTGCTGTGAAATACTGTGTGTGTGTATCAAAGAAATAGGCACAAGATGGGTTTGACCATTGGTTGTCTATTACTGTGCTTGAGTGAAGTAGTGGGCCCCAGTCTGCAACTTAGTTGATGTGAGTCTCTGAGCCTGAACATAACCTACATTTATTTCTTCTTGTTCTTGTTCTTGTTCTTCCTCAGATTTCACTTGGCGTCTATAACATGAATGTTTGAGATTCTGAGATGTTGCCAGTTCTTTCCACACTGAAAGCTGGTCATTCAGCGCACAGACTAAAACATTTATCTCTTTCCTTTACAAATATAAAATCTTTATGGTATAAAGATTTGTAATGACAAAAGTAGTTTGCAGTTGGAAGTATCCTGTCATCTCTTTTATAATATACCTTTTCCACAGCAGACACCTTTGCTTTTCCTGCTAGTGAAAATGTCTGCTGTGAAAAAGGTCCATGGCGCTCTGCCTCAGCCTCGAGACCATGGATGTACATGTATAAAGAGAACTGGATACATTCATTCTTATGAAAGTTGCTCAGTTGCGTAAAACAGGGCATTTATGCTGCATACAGTATATCTCAAAAGTGAGTACACCCTTTAGATTTTTGCAAATATTCTGTTATATCCTTTCAGGGGATAACATTATCCTACTGAAACTTTGATATAACTTAAAGTAGTCAGTGTGCTGCTTGAATAACAGTATAGATTTATTGTCCTTTGAAAATTACTCAGTACACAGCTGTTAATGTCTAAACAGCTGGCAACAAAAGTGAGTACACCCCATAGTGAACATGTCTAAATTGTGCCCAAAGTGTCAATATTTTGTGTGACCACCATTGTTATCTAGCACTGCTTTAACCCTCCTGGGCATGGAATTCACCAGAGCTGCACAGGTTGCTTCTGGAATCTTCTTCCACTCCTCCACGACGACATCACGGAGCGCACGGATGTTGGACACCTTGCACTCCTCCACCTTCCTCTTGAGGATGCCCCACATGTGCTCAATTGGGTTTAGGTCTGGAGACATACTTGGCCAGTCCATCACCTTAACCTTCAGCTTCTTCAGCAAGGCCGTTGTCATCTTGGAGGTGTGTTTAGGATCATTATCATGTTGGAAAACTGCCCTACGGCCCAGTTTCCGAAGAGAGGGGATCATGCTCTGCTGCAGGATGTCACAGTATACAGTATATCTCAAAAGTGAGTACACCCTTTAGATTTTTGCAAATATTCTGTTATATCCTTTCAGGGGATAACATTATCCTACTGAAACTTTGATATAACTTAAAGTAGTCAGTGTGCTGCTTGAATAACAGTATAGATTTATTGTCCTTTGAAAATTACTCAGTACACAGCTGTTAATGTCTAAACAGCTGGCAACAAAAGTGAGTACACCCCATAGTGAACATGTCTAAATTGTGCCCAAAGTGTCAATATTTTGTGTGACCACCATTGTTATCTAGCACTGCTTTAACCCTCCTGGGCATGGAATTCACCAGAGCTGCACAGGTTGCTTCTGGAATCTTCTTCCACTCCTCCACGACGACATCACGGAGCGCACGGATGTTGGACACCTTGCACTCCTCCACCTTCCTCTTGAGGATGCCCCACATGTGCTCAATTGGGTTTAGGTCTGGAGACATACTTGGCCAGTCCATCACCTTAACCTTCAGCTTCTTCAGCAAGGCCGTTGTCATCTTGGAGGTGTGTTTAGGGTCATTATCATGTTGGAAAACTGCCCTATGGCCCAGTTTCCGAAGAGAGGGGATCATGCTCTGCTGCAGGATGTCACAGTATATATTGGAATTCATGTGTCCCTCAATGAAATGCAGCTCCCCAGTGCCGGCAGCACTCATGCAGCCCCAGACCATGATGCTGCCACCACCATGCTTGACTGTAGGCAAAACACATTTGTCTTGGTACTCCTCACCAGGGTGCCGCCACACACGCCGGACACCATCTGACCCAAACAGGTTTATTTTGGTCTCATCAGACCACAGGACATGGTTCCAGTAACTCATGTTCTTGGATTCATTGTCTTCAGCAAACTGTTTGCGGGCTTTCTTATGCATCGGTTTCAGAAGGGGCTTCTGTCTGGGGCGACGGCCATACAAACCGATTTGATGCAGTGTGCGGCGTATGGTCTGGGCACTGACAGGCTGACATCCCACTTCTGCAACCTCTGCAGCAATGCTGGAAGCACTCGCACGTCTATTTTTGGAAACCAACCTCTGGATATGACGCTGAGCACGTGGACTCAACTTCTTTGGTCGACCCTGGCGAGGCCTGTTCGGAGTGGAACCTGTCCTGGAAAACCGCTGTATGATCTTAGCCACTGTGCTGCAACTCATTTTCATGGTGTTGGCAATCTTCTTATAGCCAAGGCCATCTTTGTGAAGCGCAATAATCCTTTTTTTCAGCCGCTCAGAGAGTTCCTTGCCATGAGGTGCCATGTTGTCCAGCATTCAGAGAGAATTGTGCCCAAAACACCAAATTTAACAGCCCTGCTTATCATTTACACCTGAATCCTTGTAACACTAACGAGTCACATGACACCAGGGCGGGAAAACAACATCATTGGGCACAATTAGGACATGTTCACTATGGGGTGTACTCACTTTTGTTGCCAGCTGTTTAGACATTAACAGCTGTGTACTGAGTAATTTTCAAAGGACAATAAATCTATACTGTTATTCAAGCAGCACACTGACTACTTTAAGTTATATCAAAGTTTCAGTAGGATAATGTTATCCCCTGAAAGGATATAACAGAATATTTGCAAAAATCTAAAGGGTGTACTCACTTTTGAGATATACTGTACATGTGGTGTTGGAATAATGAGGAAATTGTATTCCCGACAGAAAATTAACATAATTGCCCCCTCAGCTCAGAAGCAGGCAAAAATGTTTTTACACATGTTTAGGCTCACCTGACCTGTTTCCTTTGCTCTTTGTTTTCCCCCAATATATTGGCAATGAAAAGTCATGAAAATAAATTTCACAAGTTCACAAGTCACTTGCGACTTGGTTGTGTTCATGAGCTTGAAGTCATAACGTGGAATTAAAATGGACGCTACTAAGAAGATTTGTTGCATTCTATTGCTCAGAGCGTTTAAACAACTTGGTAATATCTGTTTACGAGTTGTTGTTCCAACTCGAAGGGAAGTTCACCTGAAATGTTCTCGATTATTCGGACACCACCTGAATGCAGCACAAATGCCATATCTCAGAATGTTAACGAAAGTGAAACATAATGCGTGTATGCGCCCAGTGATTCCAATCCGCTCCAAATTGTAATGTGTTCTTCTTTGACCCATGCTAAACCCTTCCACCAAGTTTCATGAAAATTGGGCAAGAAGTTGTCCTGTAATCCTCCTGACGGTCAGACAAACAAACGGAGACAAAAACATAATTTCTCCTCTGGCTGAGGTAATTATAGCTCAAAACGTTGATGGCATGTATTCTTTTATTATTGTTAAACTTCATAAACTACAAATAATACACAACACAACTCATATGTTTGTCTATTGCCTTGAAGACTGAGCAAAGTGTCAATATGGAAATTAGTATACATTTCAGTCGGGATTAAAGATATCACAAAAATATCTAAGAAGACTAAAAAAAACACAGTGTGCAGGAGAATTGTTCATCCCTCTCCCTGTAGTCCCAAAAGAGCTCAGACCTAGGCCTCTTGTCTGTATAATTCTCCCTCTCCTGCGCGCTCCCTCGCTCTCTTTTATGTAGCTCTGAGGGAGAGGGATTTCAGGCAGACAGACTCAGATGGTTAAGTGAGGATAATACTGTCATTAAAGAGAGAGAGCAGCAAGAAAGAGCAGGAGATGCGGACAGAAAGTGGGATGGGAGGAAGGGATAAAGCAGAGAGGGGGAGAGTGGAATCAAAAGAAGGTATTCATGAAAGACTTAGTGGTAGAGAGCAAAAAAAAAAAGAGTCATTTTTATTATCCGGGTTTTTAATAAAATCCTCTGATGTCTGCATTGCTTGCAAGTGTTGGATTTTTGCCCCTGCAAGAAGATTTTGGTTTGTCAATAAGCACCTTTGTGCCTCACAACAATTGAAGACACTTGAAAATGAAAGAAGACAGAGGGAAGGGTGGCAGCAGAGCAGAGGGAAGAAAGAGAAGAATGGCAAAGAAAAGGATTCAGACGTTACATTGAGTGGTGCGATAGGCCTGTCTGCAACACAAGGATACACAACCCCTACATGTCTTTTATTGCATCTATGTGTGTCCTGAGAGATCACTGACGGAAAGTCCTCTCCACTCCACTCTGCACAATTCAGAGACTTCACTCCATAATGCATGGACATCCTTAAACTTCACAGTTGGGATAATAAATATCTTTTGCTTATAATCTACTTATAGAAAGTCAAGAAATATTTCATAGTACTGAGGACTCATGTCCATTGTTCTGAAGGCCCATTTCTCCAAAAGTACACACTCTCCGCGGAACAAACAGAAGCACATAGCAGTATTGGGCAGATTGACAACATTTGACCTTCCGGAATTTATTTTTCCTACTGGCAAAGGCACAACCTGCCATACGCTGCCTCTGATTGACTAGTACTCATAGCTTTTGTTGGTTAGGTTGGTTAAGTTTAGGCATTAGGAGTGATAGTGAGAATATCAGGGTAAGCCAATCAGAAGCAGAGTAGGGCAGGTAATGCCTTCGCCATGGCTATTAAAAAAGAAATGGCCAGGAAGGCATGACATCATTCTGCATAATAACGAGCTATGTGATTTTGTTCCCTGCAAGGACCTGCACCTGTAAAGCTCACTAATTAATACTAAAACCGAACACATTGTAGTTTATTGGGTCAGTATGTGCATCACAACTACAGGAAGTCACAGAGAAATAATCACACCGTTAATCCTGCATAAAATCACAATTTGTAGTTTTTTATTTTACCTTTGGACAGAGCTAGGTTAGCTGTTTTCCCGTTTCCAGTAATTATGCTAAGCTTAGATGAATGTTTTCTGTCTGTAGCCTTAGATATAAACCAATGAATGTCAATGTTATTGTCAGAGCTTTTAAAGGCCATTAACAAAAACAAAATGTAAAGTTAAGCTTAATAAAATCAACGGATGCTAGTGCTCACAAGCATGCAATGCATGCTGGGTAGCGTGTATGGCTTTAGTCTGAATCATTGCCACTCAAGTTGTCAGAGAATTGTAACGTCATCTAACAAGGAAACTGTAACTAGTTAAACTATTGTTCAAATGTACTGTTGGACTTTCTTAGCAAATTATTTATCCTAAAACTTTTTTTTCTTATGTCATATAATTCCATTCAGAAAAATTTCCAAAGAAAATGATGATTCAAGCACATCAATTTATAATCATTAGTATAAGAATGACATAGTCATGCTTTAACTATCAAATTGATTATATAGAACAACAAGAATATAATAATTAAGTATATTCAATATTCAATATATAATGATCATTTTATGAATTTCTCTTCGCAACTTGTGTCTTTGCCTGAACTATGTCTTTCTTTGCTTTATTGTCATGAACATTGGATGTTACGTCTCTGTGTGTTGTGCATTCTGTAATTCCCTGTTGACAGAGTCTGCAAAGGTAGAATCCATTAGCAGTCTCACTGTGTGCTGTGTGTATGTTTGTGTGTGCATTCCAGAGAGTTGAAGGTCAGGGAAAGAAGAGACAAACACCATCACACTTCAATCAAGAACATGGCGGAGAGAGAGCGACGTGGCTGAGAGACAGAGGGGATGTCGATAACATAAAAAAAATGGAGAAGAGAAACAGGAATCAGTTCAGACAATGAATAATTGAACCAGCACGCAGCTAACGTTTCTGTTGTGAAGAACTGCTTTAAAAAGGGACATCCCCACAGACACGCCCAAACACTCCGCACACTGTAACCCAGATTCCACTCTTCTCATCTGAATGTGTGTTTTTCTGCTTTTACCGACTCCCTTGTTGCCAGTTCATCAAAAAATACTTTTAAAAAGGTGGCCAAGTAGCTTGTGGATACTAGCAAATACTCAAACTAACACATGCTCGTCTCCCATGCTGCTTTTTAGCTTCAAAATATAAATGACATGTGGTCATGTGGACAGAAGTCGAGGTTAGAAATAAATAATACATGGTTTCGATCTGTGAAGATGCCTCATTATGGAATGCATTGCTATTTATTTTTAACTTGTTTATATCTGGGCACCATCTAACTTTATTTCTGTGCTGATGGATGGATGGGTTGTGGGTGGATGGATGGATGGATGAATGGATAGATAGGTTGTGGGTGGATGGGTGGATGGATGGATGGATAGATTGTGTGTGGATGGATGGGTTGTGGGAGGTTGGATGGATGAATGGATGGATAGGTTGTGTTTGAATGGATGGATGGGTAGGTAGGTAGATAGGTAGACACTTAACTTCACAGAAGTCAACACTACATACACATACTAAAAACTTTTCAACAACCAGATGAGGTGTTAGGAAGAAGAAGAAAAAAATAATATAGTTTAGTTGAAATACGTAGAATAATTAGGCCGGACCACACCAGTGGTCAAAGTGAATAGGGTGCTAGTGCATTACCTGTTACTTGTGGGACAAATGAGAACTTAGATCTACTTTTAGTGAATAGAGGGGGAGAGTCTTTTTCTGTGCTTCAGTAGCACTTTCAATAGTGGCACAGTGAAACATTTGGAGCATTTCGTTGTGGACAAGAAGAGCATTCTTTGTTGTGTCTTAGTGATTATGAGGCTAGACCACAGGTCCCACAATGGCAAGGTTCTTGTAATCTGTGACTGTTGTCAATGCTCATCAATGATAAAAGTATGCGCCTTGAGATTGCTTTTAGCTATGAAAGGCACTTTACAAATAAAATGTATTATTATTATGCAGAAAGGATTGCAGCTTTCTAAACTTTTAGAGCTGTGAGTTTTTTTTTGTTTTAGAGGTTTTAGAACGTTTGACTTCTCACACTCAAGAACTTAGTGCCTGCTAGGGAAAGTGCTTGTGCTTGGTATGTAAAAAAAATCAATAAATATGATTAAACTAGGGCTGTCAAATTAGTGCGTTAATTTCGATGAATTAATCACAGAAAAAATAACCCTTCAAAAAAATTAACGCAGATTATTCGTGCTCTTAGATGCCCCTTGACCCTTCACGTCACAGACACGGCGCGGCCACAGCAGCCTCGTCATCATGATGAAGCGGATGAGAAAACGTTACTTGGCCCAGTGAATGTAAAGTTTACATTAATAAACTCCCGGATGTAACTGTTGATGCTCCGTTCTGTGTGATTCCTGCAGCAAAGAATGTTCGAACCATCGGAAACTTCAAGCTGAAATATCACCTCAGCGCAAAGCATTTAGCAGCTAGCACCGCCGCTGATGCTAAAGTGAGCGACCCGTCTCGTCATTTCTCGATCAGGCGTTCAGACGCAGAATGAGTCGGTCTACCTGAGACACATTAACAACTCCATCGCGAAATGGATTGCAATGGACTGTAGGTGGTAGAGGACAGGGGGCTAACGGAGGCTTTACACATGGCGTCAAATGACACAACTTTTAAAGATATTGTTTATTGTGCAATGAAAGATGTTAGGCCACATTTTAAATTGCACTTTATGTCAAACTGATGGTCTGTGTGGTACAAGATAATTGTGGCATATTAGATATTGGAGAAATAGAATTAAAATAAAAGACATGTTTACCAGTTTATAATGCTACTCATTGATTCACTCATCTTCCAAAACCATTTGAATATTTTGAAATGCTTCTCACAGCAAATATTGATATATGCAATTAATTTAGATTAATTTAGATTAATTAATCACAAATAATATAATTAATTAGATTAAAAAAATTAATCGCTTGACAAGCCCTAGATTAAGCACATCCGGGGGGGGGGGGGGGTGTGCAAGTAGCCATTTTGTCGGAGAGTACCCACTCTAGGGCTAAGGAAATCAACAGTTCATGAGATCAAGCCAGCTTCTGTGATTCATACGAGGAACAAAATGTTTTAAACTGAAAATGCAACTTTAAATCTTTACATCTTTGCAGCGATATGATCTCAGAGATCTCATTCAAATAAAACATTTATTTATTTCAGGTCCGTTAGTCATCACCACAAATGCACCATTTGACAGTATTTATTCTGGGTTCTCTCATCTCTTTATGCTAAAAAATCTGCAAACCCGATGTCTAGAAACACTGGTGCATAATCACAGTTTTGTTGCTCGCCGACGCAGAGAGGCCTGAAGGCAGCCATAACTCCTCATATGTGTACACACACACAGCTCTGTTCAAGCATGATGAATTTCATGATACATTATATGGTGAACATTATGTTGTATATATCTGTCCAAGCCTATGAACAATACATAGTTACTTCACTAATTCCTCCTAGATGATCTGATACTTCGCGAAATGTGAAAAATTTACTTTGTTAAACTTTCAATTTCGTGTGCGTTTTTTCAGTCCGTCGATGTACAACAGCCAGTAAAAATTGATTTTAAAAACTGGCTTTCTTTGCTGCAACACACAGAAAATGTACTAATGTACATTGATATGTTGGGGGGTTGATCACAGACAAGAGATTGAGAGTAGGGCCTTTTCACCACAACACGTAGCAATGCTTTTGTATTCTTATCCTAAACTTCACTTACTTTATGTCTGTGCGGTTTGCTCATACGAGTGTTACAAATCAGATTCACCAAACTCTCTTTACTGCACAGGCATTTTGTGAATTGCTCGATTCAGGCTGATGAACGCCACCTGTTCAAGGGATTTGATCGTTAGCATAATCTACGCTCCTAAAATTGCCATAAAATGCTGCCTGTTCCACTCAGTTTGTGGGCATTCACAACAATGTTATCAAAGAGTAAAATTACTTTCTGCTGTCAGAAATGTATAGCAGTGTCAGTAGTTATAAGGGCAACTTTGCTATTGAGAACATTTTCTAAACAATTATAGAAAAATATAACAAAAAATTTGCTCCGCAGGATAGAGAGTGAATGGTCTGACATGTAGTTAGATGTCTTTCTAAAGTATGTCTTTCTAAAGTATGTCTTTCTGTACATGTCTGAACCGCACCTTAATTTCTTATATTTTACTGCTATTACTGTTATTATAGCTTTTAATTTATAAGATTATTATTAGCTCTTTGAACTACACTAACCTGTATGAAGAGGGCTATACAAAGACAATTTGATTGATTGTTTGATGATTAAACTACAACGGACTGTAACAAGGCGATGAGTGATATTGCTCGACAACAACAGCATCATCACATAGCGCTGCAGGAATGAATCAGGGTAACGGTCCAACAAAGGTGCGATGATACAAGTCGCTCTGCAGATGAAAGCCTAACAATAAAAGAGTGCTGTAGTTAGTCTTTCATGTAGTAAACGGTTGTAGGGATGCTGTCCTGAAAGCCTGTCTCTCTTGGATACTACGGATGTCATCACCGTTCCAGAGCACAGCACAACCAGGGGCTGCATTTGCATGATGAGATCGGACACTGCTGGAGACTTCTCTTCTCTTAAGGACATTCCTCCGGTGGTTAAGAATTTCTAAAGTAGTATTTCCTGCCGATCAAGCTTAAACATGCATCTGAAGGGCATTCACTGTATTTTTATTATGCAAGATAAATGTTCTTGTCCAAACATACCTATAAAAGCACAGCAATTTAAAAGTGTGTAACACAGCCGGTGATGTCAGTGCATTAAAAAGGGTAAGACAACAGCTTTGGGATTGTGTTTGTGAAGCTGCCAGCAGGGACAGAGCAAACGTGTTACCATTGTTGAAAAGTTTATAGTCAGCAGTGAGCAATTTAGGACTACGTTAATATTTGTCATCCCCTCTATAAAATCCAATGTGTGCAGATAACGTTTCTGTACAAATAAAATAATATTGTCAGACACAGTTGACTATAATGACCCAGAAATCTTACTATATACCAGTACCGAAGCTTTTCTCTGTTTTTGTTGTCTCCTTTAAAGTATGTGCCAATTTTGGTGTGAATGTGGGCCCCTTTTGATTTAATTATAAATGTAATTTATATTTATTTTAGATAGAAAAAGGTTAAGAAACTTGTGCTCATTTATATATAAATAATAATAATAATAATCCACAATAAAACGACTTCATGAAAAAAAGGGAAAGGAAAGGAGAGACGGAGGATGGGTGGGGATACTCATAAGTCCCTGGCTGAGCGGCGCTACGTTGAAGTTTACCCCGGTGGACGAGATAGTCGCCTCCCTACGACTTCGGGTTATGGGGGGGAAAACTCTGACTGTTGTTTGTGCCTATGCCCCAATTATTCGGCCTTCTTGGAGACCCTGAATGGAGCTCTGCAGGGGGCTCCAGTAGGGGACTCCGTAGACTTCAACGCACACATAGGAAACGATGGAGACACCTGGAGAGGCGTGATTGGGAAGAATGGCCTCCCTGATCTAAACCCGAATGGTCGTTTGTTGTTGGACTTCTGTGCTAGTCATGGAATGGCCATAACAAACACCATGTTCGAACATAAGGATGCTCATAAGTGTACGTGGTACCAGAGCACCCAAGGCAAAAGGTCAATGATCGATTTTGTAATCGTATCATCTGATCTGATGCCGCATGTTTTGGACACTCGGGTGAAGGGAAGGAGAGCTGTCAACTGATCACCATCTGGTGGTGAGTTGGATCAAGGGGTGGGGGAAGGAACGTCTGGAGGAAGACCCTGTCCTGGGGATCTTCAACTCACACCTCCGGCGGAGCTTTTCAGACATCCCTGTGGAGGTTGGGGGAATTGAACCTGAGTGGGCGATGTTCAAAACCTCTATTGTTGAAGCTGCGGTGATGAGCTGTGGTCTCAAGGTCTTAGGTGCCTCAAGGGGCGGTAACCCTCGAACACCGTGGTGGACCCCGGTATTTCTTCTGAGGGCCATCCAATCCCTGTATGCCCAAAGTGAGAGTTGTGTCCGGATACTCGCCAGTAAGTCGGACTCGTTCCCAGTGAATGTTGGCCTCCGCCAGGGCTGCGCTTTATCGCCAATCCTGTTCGTGATTTTCAAGGACAGGATATCGAGTCGTAGTCGTGGAGGAGAGGGGTTGCAGTTCGGTGGCCTGAGGATCTCATCGCTGCTCTTTGCAGATGATGTGGTCCTTATGACATCATCGGTCTGTGACCTTCAACAGTCACTGGATCGGATCGCAGCCGAGTGTGAAGCGGTTGGGATGAGGATCAGCGCCTCAAATCTGAGGCCATGACCCTCAGCAGGAATCCGGTGGATTGCCCACTCCGGGTACGGAATAAGCCCTTACCCCAAGTGAAGGAGTTCAAGTACTTAGGGGTCGATCTTCGTTCCTACCCTCACCTATGGTCATGAAGGCTGGGTCATGACCGAAAGAACGAGATCATGGATACAAGCAGCCAAAATGGGTTTTCTCAGACGGGTGGCTGGCGTCTCCCTTAGAGATAGGGTGAGAAGCTAAGCCATCTGTGAGAGACTCGGAGTAGAGCCGCTGCTCCTTTACGTTGAAAGGAGCCAGTTGAGGTGGTTCGGGCATCTAGTAAGGATGCCACCTGGGCGCCTCCCTAGGGAGATGTTCCAGGCACGTCCAGCTGGGAGGAGACGCAGGACTCGGTGGAGAAATTATATCTCCTCACTGGCTTGGGAACGCCTCAGGATCCCCCAGTCGGATCTGGAGGATGTGGCCCGGAGAAGGGAAGATAGGGGTTCCTTACTGGCGCTCCTGCCCCCGCGACTCGACCCCGGATAAGCGGTAGACAATGGATAGATGGATCCACAATAAAAAGATGGTAATCTACAGAGCCGTGCACGTCACTGCATTTCCAGAACCCCTGCAAATATTTCAGAATAAAAGCCTTGTGTAAACAAATGAAGGGACTCTGTACACAAAAAAAAACTAGAGGGCTTTTATTTAGATTATTTTTTTAAGCTTTTGTTTATACTGTACACACCGTCACACAACATTTCATGTGTAAAGAGTTTTAAAGTGTGATTTCCAAACATTTATTTTACTGTAAGAAAAACGCCGGAGCTCACTTTTTCAATTCTGGGGTAATTCTCTTTATAGAAGATTATTTAAATCACATGTCTGGAATATTAGACACCTCACAGTTAAATAAAGAGAGACAAGATGTCAGGATGTCACGCAACAAAGGTTTTAGGATGAATTCAGAGCCAGAGTATGATGGTAACTAAGCCCCAAGGTCACCCTGAAAGAGATTTGTACCCTTTTTATTTCCAGCCTGTCACATGCCACTGGGTTTGAATGAAAACCTGCATACTCCTGGGATTTGAAGGCACATAGTTTGACACCACTGCAGCATACAGAATGCAGTGTTGTTAACAGGAGAGCAATGGTTAAAGATATTGCCAACCAAAAGTCCAGCAGAGGCAACCAAAGATGAATTCCCACAACATCTGTTCTCTGCTGCGACAATCAAGACAACCCCAGTAATTAAAATTAAACACAGAAGCACATATGTAGTGCATTTTGAGATATATATCACTGGATAAGCAAACATTTGACATGCTGCTTGCAAGTCTAATCCACTGACCTTCGCAAGGCAATGTTGTGCTAAACATGTTTCATTTCCAAAGTCAGGTTTTCATCCAATTGAAATTCTGAGAAAATCTACAAAAGAAAATGCGAATGAATGCCTGTTTCCATCCACTACCTAAGAGTTAAAACATCACAGGCCTGCATGTAAATATACATGTTTGTTTTGTGTATTAATGTGAGGAAGGTTACCTCAGATGTGTGTTGAGCGATGAGGAGACTGCTGAGATCTGCTGCTATCTTTTAATTCATTGGCTTAATTATTTCATTACATTACATTTTATTTAGCTGTTTGCGGCGGAAGATGTGAAGGGTTTCTGCTGACCTGAAGTCAATGGGGACCTCAGGCGTAATCTGTTTCCATTGTACTTTGTTGCATCTTGCTTTTATCGATAGACCAATTTTCCACCTGGCCAAACATGACAACATGTCATTCTTTTATTTGTGGCGTTTCCAGCCATTCTTTTTTCTGATGATGATAATAAGGAGGATTTGGACTATTGAATGCTTGCATGAATTCTGTGGACAGAGCAGTTGTCCTCACTCGATACTTCTTCATGTTGGTTGTTAGATTAAGCATGTTCAGTTTTGTTCAGGTTGCAGTGTTTCTGACGTGGAACTTGTATTAAACTTGCTTTTCTCTGTTGGAAAGTTGAATCCCAACAGGAGTAAAATACTGCAGGGAGTGCAATTAAGTCCAGCAACAAAACACAGATAAAGACAACATAGATTGAGATTGAATCACTCGGTAGCTATCGTAATCATTTTACACTTGTGCATGTACCACAGATTAGTTAGGGGCCTGTAAGCCAAAGCATTTGTTGTTATGCAATTGTTAGAAGACAACTGTTTCCCAAATTGATTAAACAATTAAAAGATGATCCAAATAGCTGCCATGCTTTGTAAGAAATAACAGCATCTCAGTTAAATGCCAGATTAAGCTCTGGATCTGCTGTTTCTTGTGCTACATCATTCTGAGCTGATTTTTAATTATTTCCAGAACCTTATTGGCCATGGTTATAGGTCACCTTCGTGACTGCAATAACAAACAGCTGACAGTTGGCAGAAAAGCAATGTCGAAGATAGAAAGAGTAGAAAATAAGGTCAGATGCTCGAAAAAATTTCTCAAACAGGCCTTGAATTATGAAAGTCTTTACTTGCTGCATTGCATCTACAGGACTGTCTCAGAAAATTAGAATATTGTGATAAAGTTCTTTATTTTCTGTAATGCAATTAAAAAAACAAAAATGTCATGCATTCTGGATTCATTACAAATCAACTGAAATATTGCAAGCCTTTTATTATTTTAATATTGCTGATTATGGCTTACAGCTTAAGAAAACTCAAAAATCCTCAAAAAATTAGAATAGTTCCTCAGACCAAGTAAAAAAAAAGATTTATAACAGCAAAACAAAATCAAACATTTGAAAATGTCCATTAATGCACTCAGTACTTGGTTGGGAATCCTTTTGCACGGATTACTGCATCAATGCGGCGTGGCATGGAGGCAATCAGCCTGTGGCATTGCTGAGGTGTTATGGATGCCCAGGATGCTTCAATAGTGGCCTTTAGCTCATTAGCATTGTTGGGTCTGGTGTCTTTCAGCTTCTTCTTCACAATACCCCACATATTCTCTATGGGGTTCAGGTCAGGGGAATTGGCAGGCCAATCGAGGACAGTAATGCCATGGTCAGTACACCAGTTACTGGTGGTTTTGGCACTGTGGGCAGGTGCCAGATCATGCTGGAAAATGAATTCCTCATCTCCATAGAGCTTTTCAGCAGACGGAAGCATGTAGTGCTCTAAAATCTCTTGGTACACAGCTGCATTTACTCTGGGCTTGATGAAACACAGTGGACCAACACCAGCAGCTGACATGGCTCCCCAAACCATCGCTGACTGTGGGAACTTCACACTGGATTTCAAGCAACTTGGATTTTGCTCCTCTCCAGCCTTTCTCCAGACTCTGGCGCCTTGACTTCCAAATGAAATACAAAACTTGCTTTCGTCTGAAAAGAGGACTTTGGACCACTCTGCAACTGTCCAGTGCTTCTTTTCCATAGCCCAAGTCAGACGCTTCTTCCGTTGTCTTGAGTTCAGAAGTGGCTTGACCATGGGAATACGGCTATTGTAGCCCATTTCCCGGACAAGTCTGTGAACAGTGGCTTTTGATACCTGGACTCCAGCTTCAGTCCACTGTCTTTGAAGCTCCCCCAAATTCTGGAAGCGACTCTTCTTCACAATGCTGTTAAGGCTGCGGTCATCTCTCTTGGTTGTGCAGCGTTTCCTGCCACATTTCCCCCTTCCAACAGACTTTTTGTGGATGTGCTTTGAAACTGCACTCTGTGAACAGCTTGCTCTTTGAGACATTTCTTTTTGTGTCTTACCCTCCTGATGGAGGGTGTCAATGATGGTCCTCTGGACAGCAGTCAGATCAGCAGTCTTCCCCATACTTGTGATTTAGTTTACTGAACCAAGCTGAGTGTTTTTCAAGGCTCAGGAAACCCTTGCAGGTGTTTCGAGTTAATTAGACGATTCAAGTGATTTGTTGAACACCCTACTAGTATACTTTTTCATGATATTCTAATATGTAGAGATAGGATATTTGAGTTTTCTTAAGCTGTATGCCATAATCAGCAATATTAAAATAATAAAAGGCTTGCATTATTTCAGTTGATTTGTAATGAATCCAGAATGTATGACATTTTTGTTTTTTTAATTGCATTACAGAAAATAAAGAACTTTATCACAATATTCTAATTTTCTGAGACAGTCCTGTATACTTTGTCACTTCAGCCCTGCTCGACCCTGAATTCCAATCAAATGTCCTTCACACCGTATGGCACCTACACACCTAACACTTTCAAAGTCGTCACATTGCTGTACTGATCACATTACACGACTGTCTGTGTTGTAATGGGGAATCTTGAAGTTGTTATGGTTTGTACATTACACCTGTGATCTGTGACAGGACGGGTCACACATTAAACTCGGGAGGAATCTCCGTCAAAACAAACACGAGATGTGATACAGGGTTCCCACGATCATGGGAAAACTTGGAAAACTTATGGAATTTCAAAATCCCATTTTCATGGCATGGAGAAATCATGCAATTAGTAAAATCTTTGAAAGTTTTTGGAAATTTCATGGAATTTTGTTGTGTTCAACGAAATTGATTGTTACAGGAAGCTTCCATGGATAACCCTACACGTAATGTAACATAAAGACACATTTATTTTCTGCAGCTGTTGACATAACATATTGATCATACATTTTGTATCGGTCATCAGAGAGCCATCAAATATTATGTAGTATTTAGGCTCCATGCTTATGTTGCTGCATTGTTTTCAGACTTAAAAAGTCAAAGTAAGAAAGCTGGATGACTCGAGCTGGAGGCAAAGAAGTGATCGCAGATCTTTGTTGAACTCAGTCCCCATCTCTGGCCATGACTGTGTATTGTATATTAAAATATATTTTCTTGAAAACTGTCAATAGCTGGTAGTTTAGGACATTTTCTTCAAATGTATTTCCAAAGATTAGAGTCCACCAAGCAGATTCAAAACTCATCCATCAGAGTTTAAACTGGAACAAAGAAACAAGAGGATATTTTATTGACACTGACAACCTTTTTATTTTGTAGGAGTTGATTCCAAAGCTTATTGATTTATTTTAAAGCCCTGAGGGGACCTTGCCCCTATCTGACCTTTTAGTGCAGTGTGTTCCCCTCTCTTCCTGGGCCCCTCAGAGAGTTCTTTTCACATTAACCCAACATCTAGACTCAAACACGGAGGTGACAGAGTCTTTTGCTGTCAGTGCCTTCATGTTACATTGAATTGCCTGAAGAGACCAGGGCAGCAAACTCTGTATCTTCTTTAAAAACAGTATAGCTCTTTAGTGATTATTTGTATACTACATAGGTTTTTATGTGAAAGTAGAACATGTACAGTGTTGATATTTCTCCTCTCACCTTGTCACCCCCCCCCCCCACAAGGAAGCATCAAGCTCATCAAGCATCAAGCTCAGCACAGCAGGGATTGACCATTATAACATGACCCCTGGGGTAAAGGCAGAGTTTAACAGAGTTTACAGGTGGATGCACGGGTGGTGGTGGGGCTTTTGAAATGCTGTATGGACACAGGCAGTAGCAGCACAACAGCTTAGCTTTCGGGTGTGGGGGAAGGCACTTTGTAACTGTGTTTTTCAAAATAAAGTTTATAATTTCGAATAAAAACATTTGAGGAGTTCTTTAAAGGTTTTTAGCTGTGTCTTATGAAAGATTTTTGAAAGGTTTTCTATTGACAAATGTTTGACAACTGGCAACTGGACATATGAAGCATAGCGTCCAGTAGTAATGTCCAATCACATTCATACAGCTGTACAGCGCAGCCATTTATAGACACTTTTCATTATTACTAATAATACAAACTCGGCCTCCTTATGTGCTTAATTTCTGATATGTTTGACTTAGTTTGGATTTAATGTTCCTGTAAAAGTTTTTTAAGAGGTGATTTGTTCTACAAGCAGAATCTTTGCTTCTGCCTGGATTCTATAAGAGCTACTCTATATCCACTTTATATATATGGTTGATTTGGACCTGGACTAATATTAAAATCAATATAAGACCTCACACATTTGATTTCCAAGTCATGTTTTTACTGCAGCCATTTCTCAGTATATATGAAGAATTGGAGCCAAAGTGGTGTGAGTAGAATTTAATGTCATTGCAAAAAATGCACATCAAATTTACTAGATGTCATCAAGAATGTTTACTTTACTCAATCTAGCTTTCAACGTTGTCCTTTACACACTATGTACTGGACAGCATGAAGGCACAAATGTGTGTGTGACAGTCCAATAAAATATTAATGGAGACAGCTGTCCAGATATACTTGTCTTACCTGCCTATAAAAAGCCCTAGAATAAGACTTCACAGTCTATGCTAATGCAAACTTTGAGCCAGCAGAACGTGACTGTGACTGTGATTGTTTTCAGTGGAATGATGGATACAGCTGTCTGACTGAATGACTTCCATGTGTGCGGACGCGTCACTTTATGTGTACTGTGTGTTTTTTCTTCTGAGACTGTGTCTGTACCAGACTCAAGATGAAGGATACATTTCTGACTGAGTGAGTTGTGTGATTATGTATGTGTGTGTACTTTTTTTTTTTTTTTGGTTTGTGGGACTCTGCAGTTGTGAAAGATGATGAGTGTGTATGACAGGTGTCCTGTAAGTGATGGATGGCTGGTATTTCACCGATGCAGATGCAGCAGGCAGACAGAGTATCAGTGACTTCCTGTGGCAAAAATAATATTATTAGTATTATATCAGTATTCAACTCAGGTGCCTATTTGAATAAAGATACAGTGAAAGTTTTAATGATGCTTGTGAGGAAAATGGGTCATGGTACTGCAAATAGTAACAGCATAAAAAACGGAGAATTTAAACAGAGAATAGCGAGTGCCCTTTGCACACTAAAGCATATAAATTGTAAATTTGTGAATGAAGTTCAAGGTAGGATGTGCAGGACTAACTTACAGCTAAAAAGAGATAAAAACAAGGCATGCTGCTGTCGTTAATGAGCAACTAACGAAAACCAAAATATACCCAATTATCCTCTAGTACAGCGGCAGAATTACTGACATGAAATTTGCTCCTGAGAAACATTTATACTGAGGAATAGAAGCATGTGCTAAAACTAAAAGCCAACAAACAAAATAGACCCCGAAAGGTTTATTATCAGGCGTATTCAATTAAAATTCAAAGAGGTTTAGTGAGAGAACATTTCCTTAGGCAAGAGTCCGGAACATCATAAAGTCTAACTCGCGTTATAATTCAGTTCCATATATATTGAAGTAGCTTATTAGTTATATCAAGGTCTTCAACAACTGACAAATCATATAAAGAAAGTACAATTCAACAATATGTCAATAATATGTATTGTCAGATTTTACAGTTAACTGGAGGGATAATAATTAATTAAATAATTAAAATACTCTTATAATAAACAAATGTTATTTTCTAATTTCCAGTAAAATAAGAGCTGCATTTTAAAAATTAATTACACAACAGAGATTATGTAAAACAATATGCATAATAACAAAGTATTTAGAAAAATTTAATAAAAAATGTTGTTTCAGTTTCTCTTTCTTTTATATTGAGTCCATTACACATTTTAACAGTCTCAACCAATTTTTTATTAAATAATCATTTTTATTTTCCCTTTCTTTCCCTCTTATATCCCACTCCCCTACTTGCTCTGGCAGAAGTGATCTTTAGCTTGTCCTGCCAGGATTTCTTTCTTCAGGAAGTCTGGGCCTGGGTTAGGGCCATTCTCATTCATTCCTGGAATATTGTTTGGTTTTAATAATGTTCATAATGGAGAAAGCTGCCTCAGGGCTGTATGTGGGGCCGAACATGATCACGATGTACAGGGCTACTTTCCTCAGACCTGCTAAAGCTGTCCTGAGACCATTGGTTTTGTATGAACCGGGTGAACTGCTGTCCAAGGCTGAAGCTGCCGAAACGTTGGGTTTACAACTCGTCTGTTACGTCACCCATAGATTTCTGTTCAATCGTTGTAAAACTCAAAGTATGCGGATCTGGCCATTGCCCTCTTGGCAGTAACGACACCTTCTAACTATCGGCCAATCCAAAAATGGCCGTTGTCCAAAGCGACTTACAATAAGTCGTCATGAATAGTGAAATTAGCTATAGACTGTAGACTATAGACTAGACTGTAAACATGTTTATTTCTGCTGTAAAGTGGGGGTCTACGGAGATTTCTCCCTTTTGGAGCCAGCCTCAAGTGGCCATTTGATGAACTGCATTTTGTTGCACTTCCACTGCTCAGCCCCGCTTGGGCGCTTCACGTTGCCGCTGTTAATGATCACCATGGTCTTGGAAACAGATGAGATGTACTTGTTTTTGAACTGCCTGTGGGAAGGATGAACTTGTAAGCGTCTGTCCATTCTTGGTTAAAAGCCGTATTTTCGGTGTCTACTTTTCTCTCCTTAAAGCACGGCTATACTCTTCTCTGACACACTTATTTATCAGACTATCCTCTCTTTTGTCTAATTTCTCCCCTGTGTGTGTGTATCTCACTCACTGACTCCAGTCGTAAAGCTTAAGGGAATGCACAGATTTGATTGGCTGAGTAGCGTCACATGAGATGATTTGCAACAATTATTTTTGTGTGTTTCCCGCTAAACCAGTGCTAAGGCTAGAAAAAACTAGTTTAAAAAGAAACGCTTGATCAAATTTAAGTTTATAGGTCAATGGCTCAGATCTTGGGTTTATATCATTACATCATGCTTTGTTATTATGTTGCCACATCCTCCTCTCTCAAGTCTGAGCAGGCTTACTTTGATTGACTATGGCCTAAATATGAAAAATAAATTCCTGCATCACTAACTAACTGATTTGATTTGATTTGATTTGACTAACAAAAAGCCGATAGCACATTGCAAGTGTCAAGAAGAAAACAGAAACAAAACATAAGTGTAGTAAGACACTATTCCCATTCTGGTAAACAGACAAATGCAACACAAAACAAAAGAGAGTGAGACATGGAAAAAAGCACAGAAACCTGAGGGAATGGGATGGGATGAAAAGTATGAAGTGAGTACTCGCAGAGGGAGAAGGAAGTGACAGGCAAAAGTTTGGAAGGAAAAAAAATGAGTAGTGGGGAGAGAAAGATAAATGAATGGGATGACAGATACAAAAAGCAAGTCAGCCAGTCAGAGGGAAAATAAACAGAGACTCTGAAAAAAGAAGGAAGACAAAGAATCAATCTGCCACATCCAAAGACTGATTACAGCTGCCTGCAAAACAGCCTGTGGTGTGTGTGTGTGTGTGTGTGTGTGTGTGTGTGTGTGTGTGTGTGTGTGTATTGATTAGACTGTTACAGGTGTCCATGACTTACCCAATCACTGATGAAAAGGACCTGCTCACTTTCTTGTACCCCCCCCCACACACACACGCACACACACACATGTGCGCACACATGCGCGTACACACACACACAGACAAACAAACCTGTAATCTTTTATCTGCAGTCTTCTTCCTAGCTTACTGAAGCATTAAAATTACATCAGGGTGCACACTATCACACACATGCACATTTATAGTATGAACACACACACACACACACACACACACACACACACACACACACACACACACACACACACACACACACATACACAGAGAGGTTTTTCATGACATGGATTGCTGCCAATTGTTTGACTCATTTGTCATTAACAGCAGGGAGGGTAAGACATACTGTACTCTAGTGTACTGCTGAGGAATGCAATGGTGGAGCTCTGGGGAATAAACTAGAGAGAAGATATGGCCGAGTGTTTCTCATACGTTCTCTGGGACCATTCGCTTCGCTGTCTGATGAATGGAAAAAGCTGTGGGATAATTTACAAACTGCTACAATTCCACACTACATTATTGCTCAAAAAAGCCTACAGCATACCTGTCAACATTGGAATTTCAAAATAAGGGAAAAGATTTTGCCGGACTCCGCCCATATTTTAACAGCTCTCAGCCACCAATGTAACACATAAGGGATGGGTATACAGTCAGGAAATACATGTTTATTTAAAGTATGTATTACTTGTACTTCAACGCAGAAGCTGAAGACTACATTATTTTTGGCGCAAAGCATTAACATCTTTCCCTCAGCTTTGGTCACTTGGTTTGCCTCTGAAACAGTTCTTGTCACAAATGCAGTCATTGACAGTGTATGTTTTTGTGCCTCTTGGCCGTGCTTGTGCTTGTGCTTGGACGATTTTTCTTGCTGGCGAACATCGCTTATTCCGCCGTGTGCGATGCGAATATATTGTTCCTGTTTTCTTCTTCTGTGTGTTTACTGGCGGATAACCTTTTTCAGCTAAAGTTAAACATAATACTGCCATCTGCTTTACACTTTACATCTTTTTTAATTAGGCTTATTTTTTTTTGAAAGGTTAAAAATACGGGATAATTATGTATACAAGGCCATTCCTCACAAATATATAAAAAAAAAATTCAAACCCAAAAATACCTTACATGATAAGATTATTCTTTCATAATCTGTTATTGCCTGTCACCATCCGTCCTCTAACTGAGGATAACAGGACAGGCGCAAACATGAAAAGACATAAGCCTCTTTAAGAGACACACAGAGGAATAATAAGAGAAGAATAGCCTCTTTAGAATCATATAAATACACACATAGGATACAGACATACACACCTGAGCGGGAAACAAACATTAAAAAATACAAAGACACAAAAAAAAGGATATTTAGAGAAAAAGTCATTTGAAAGGCACCAGTTAGACAAAATGAATTAGTATAATATAGACCCAAACACACATGCACAAACACACATTTATTAAAATCCGCTGTATTTCAATCTTCATTACAATCCACACACATACAAATTGCTTTGTGCATATGTGCACTATCTAAATTAAAGGAAATGAAGGACAGTTCATTAGGAAAAACTACTGCTGGCAGAAATACAAACTTCTGTATTCCTCCCTTTCTGCTCTGTTTAGCCTGTTATAATTGATTCACTGTTTATATTTAGTTAATTTGCCCATTCTGTGTTACTCTGTGTTATTCTTTTTGCTCTTCCCATTTGCGATCTACTTTATTTACCATGGGTTTATTCATTTCTTAATATTCTTTAATTAATCTAATATCAGCAGAATGGGAAGGAAAGTGAAAACTTCACATGTTATACTAAATGGTTACCTCCCTGCCTCGTAGCCTAAATGAGCTACTTTCATTTAATTTGTAGTGTTTTTATTTAGATGTTACTGCCAGTGATTGAGACTTTTTACCAAAAGGGTATCTCCGACACAGAATTACGATTAACTGGATAACATGAACAGTTTTTCCAGTTGTAATGGAGTAATTACTACTGAAACAATATCCTTGCATTGGGTGAGTGTCCAATATCGACTACATCCATAATTATGAGGGCGCTATTGCAGCAGGCTCGGTGGGGAGTGTAGGGAAACCGCTTCTTTAGTTCACTTGTAACAGATTACAATTTTTTTGCGTCTGATTGCAATTATCCATGTGGCAAAGTATAAATGCTCTTGAGGCCAATGCGTTACGAGGGGTGAGAGTCAGCCTGAGCCAGAGGTTTAGTCAGGAGGTGCTTGAGTGCCACTTCCATCCAAAACCTCCCAAAGGAAATTATTAGTTTATTTGTGTATATAATAACCTTATTTTTCATTCTTTTTTTCAATATTTGTTTTTTTGTCATGTATTTTCAAAAATCCATGATTTTTTTCAAAAATGTAGCGGAGCTTTATTAATTTATTTTTCATGACAAAACTGCACACCCCTCTTATAAATGTGCTTCAGTTACCACAAACTCTCTGAAGTTGCTAATAATTTTCCTGTGACTGTGTGTGTCTATTAGCTCTTTGTGAATTGGACTGTTTTTGGAGGAGGCTCATTGGCATATAAACGGCCAATTTTGTGCCAAATGTCTGCATACTACAGAATTTCAATATGTGCAAATAACACAGGAGCACAGAGAAGCTTTTTGCTTGGTAGTGCAGTTAGGTGTACATTTCACTAGTTGCTGGTGCTTTGAGAATTACACAATCAATTTATTTCTGCAACTTTGTGAATTTCGCCCTTCAGTGTGTCACCTGTTTTATGATGTTGTGGGAATTATTTGCAGAGTGATGGGTCAGTCCCTTTCATTTTTTTCCATCTGGAAAAATAATCAATAACACTAGCAGCCAAGCCATTCAAAACGTTCGGAAGAATCATTAGCGCAAACATTACTCACTACAGATGACAATCATCAGCAGTGAAGTTAAAACAACTGTGCAGTTACATATTCATTAAAATACACTTTTGTTTTTTAACCTTACTGATGAAATATTCAGTTTGAAGTGTTATAAAAAAATTACCTGACATACATTTACCCTGAGAGGATTAAAAAGGGGGACGTTTGGAGCAAGTGTTCTGAAGTTTGGGTTACAGTGCAGAAAATAATTGAAAGCTGTAGCAATAAAATGTATTCCTTTCTCACTGACACAGTATTTTGTATGGCTGACTTTATTATGGAAAACAATTTCAAGAACAAGTAGTGTGTAATTCTTGACACATGTCCTTGTTAATATAATATAAAGTATACCTGCCAGGTTATGTTCTACAGACATGCTACAACCACCATACCCACAAGAGCACTCAAGTAATATCTAAACTACAAACCCTGAGTCTTATACATCTGACTTTTCTTAAAATAATCTAAATACTTTTTACAATCGTTGTGACACCCATAACCACTCTGTCACCTGTGAGGATCTATTGAGAGCCCTCCCCTTCCATGAGCCTACACATCCCCCTTTCACACTGGAGGATGTCCGACTGAGCTGAGCTGAGCAGGTGCAAGCCTTGCAATGGAAATATCATTAATTTTGCAGGTATTTGGGCATAGTTTAATCACTGATGATGTTTACCCACATCACATCTTCATTTGCAAAGAAGCTGATCAAATATTTGTGTGTCTTATACATCCCTTGGCCCTGCTGAGCTATAATGTCATCACAGGTCAAATCAAATCAAATCAAATGTATTTGTATAGCCCAATATCAAAAATTATACATTTGTCTTAGTGTGCTTTACAGACTGTACAGGTTACGACATCCTCTGTCCTTAGACCCTCGCATCGCACAAGGAAAAACTTCCTAAAAGAAACCCCAAAATTAAAGGGGAAAAAATGGAAGAAACCTCAGGGAGAGCAACTGAGGAGGGATCCCTCTCCCAGGACGGACAGACGTGCAATAGATGTCGTGTGTACAGGATAAACAACATAGTACAAATACAACATTTGACAGAAATTATGTTGTGTTGGAAAAAAAAGAAATAGAAAGTATGGATGAATCCAGGAAAATGTCAATAAGGCTTCCCGGTGTCCAGCAGGACCAGGTCAGCAGGCGCTGTCACGATTCATGATCCTGACGTAAACTTTATCAGTGGCAACCTGCCACATGAGAGACAGACACTCCGGGGATGATACCCCGGATGGTGAGTTAGTAACATACATTTACATAAATGCATACAGATAGAGAGGGAGAAGAAGAGAGAGGGAGGGGAGGAGAGAGGAAGAGAAGGAAGAGAGCAGGGAGGTGTCCCCCGGCAGTCTAAGCCTATAGCAGCATAACTAGGGGCTGATCCAGGGCAAACCTGAGCCAGCCCTAACTATAAGCTTTATCAAAAAGGAAAGTCTTTAGCCTACTCTTAAATGTGGAGAGTGTGTCTGCCTCCCGAACACAAACTGGAAGCTGGTTCCACTGGAGAGGAGCTTGATAGCTGAAGGCTCTGGCTCCCATTGTACTCTTACAGACTCTAGGAACCACAAGTAACCCTGCAGTCTGGGAGCGTAATGCTCTAGTTGGTTTATAAGGTACTATGAGATCTTTAAGATATGCTGGAGCCTGACCATTAATTGATTTGTAAGTCAGGAGAAGGATTTTGAATTCTATTCTGTATTTTACCGGGAGCCAGTGCAGTGCAGCTAATACAGGAGTAATATGATCCCGTTTCCTTGTTCTAGTCAATACACGTGCCGCTGCATTTTGGATCAACTGAAGAGTCTTAAGCGACTTTTTGGGACAACCTGATAACAATGAGTTGCAGTAATCCAGCCTTGAAGTAACAAATGCATGGACTAGTTTTTCTGCATCATTTTGAGACAGGATGTGTCTTATTTTTGCAATGTTACGTAGATGAAAGAAGGCAGTCCTTGAAATTTGTTTTATGTGGGAGTTAAACGACAGATCTTGATCAAAGATGACGCCAAGATTCCTTACAGTGGTGCTGGAGGCCAAGTTAATGCCGTCCAGAGCTTCTATGTCATTAGAAAATGCGTTTCGGAGGCGTTTAGGGCCAAGTATAATAACTTCAGTTTTGTCTGTGTTTAACATCAAAAAGTTGCTAGACATCCAAGTTTTTATGTCCTTAAGGCATGCTTGAAGTTTAGCCAATTGATTGGTTTCATCTGGTTTAATTGATAGATATAATTGGGTATCATCCGCATAACAATGAAAGTGTATAGAGTGGTTCCTTATAATATTGCCCAAAGGAAGCATATATAAGGTGAATAGAATCGGTCCAAGTACAGAACCCTGCGGAACTCCAAGACTGACTTTGGCTGTCATGGAGGATTTATCGTTAACAAGTACAAATTGAGATCGCTCAGATAAATAGGACTTGAACCAGCTTAGTGCGGTTCCTTTTATGCCAACACAATGTTCCAGTCTCTGTAGTAGAATGTCATGATCAACAGTGTCGAAAGCAGCACTGAGGTCTAACAAGACAAGAACAGAGACAAGTCCTTTGTCTGATGCCAATAGAAGGTCATTGGTAACTTTCACCGGTGCCGTCTCTGTGCTATGATGAACTCTAAATCCAGATTGAAAAACCTCAAATAAACTATTATTATGTAAAAAGTCACACAACTGTTTTGCGACTGCTTTCTCAAGGATTTTAGCGAGAAAGGGTAGGTTAGATATCGGCCTATAGTTGGCTAAAACCTCTGGATCAAGACCAGGCTTTTTAAGAAGTGGTTTTATTACAGCTACTTTAAAGGATTTTGGTACGTAGCCAGATAATAGAGACAGGTTGATCATATTTAATAACGAAGTGTTAATTAAGGGTAAAACTTCTTGAAACAGTTTAGTTGGAATCGGGTCTAAAAGACAGGTTGATGGTTTAGACGATGAGATTGTTGAAGTTAGTTGGTTAAGGTTGATTGGAGTAAAACAGTCTAGATATATTTCAGGAGTTACAGATGTTTTTAAAATTCCAACAGTTGAAGTTAAGTCATTACCAATTGAGGTCAGGAGGAGATTAATTTTGTCTCTAATAATTATAATTTTATCGTTAAAGAAACTCATGAAGTCGTCACTACTGAGAGATATAGGAACAGAAGGCTCTGTAGAGCTGTGGCTCTCTGTCAGCCTGGCTACAGTGCTGAAAAGAAACCTGGGGTTGTTCTTATTTTCTTCTATTAAGGAAGAGTAATAAGCTGCTCTGGCATTACGGAGAGCCTTCTTATACGTTTTAAGATGATCTAACCAGACTAAACGAGATTCTTCCAATTTAGTGGAACGCCATTTACTTTCAAGATTTCTCGACTTTTGTTTTAGTTTGCGGATTTGTAAATTAAGCCATGGAGCTTTCTTTTTCTGTTTTATGATCTTCTTCTTTAGAGGAGCGACAGAGTCGAGTGTTATTCGCAGTGAGGCTGCAGCGCTATCAACAAGATGAATAATTTGGGAGGGACTAAAGTTAGCATTGGAGTCCTCTGTTATATTGATATTGAGTCCTGGTATTGAATTAAGTGCTGATGGAATCACTTCCTTAAATTTAGTCACAGCACTTTCAGATAAACATCGAGCGTAGGATATTTTGCCTACTGGCTTGTAGTCCAGTAACAGGACTTCAAAAGTTATTAAAAAATGGTATGATAAAAGAGAATTATGTGGACACACTAATAAACTTTCAATTTCAACACCATATCCCAGAACAAGGTCCAGAGTGTGGTTTAAACAGTGAGTTGGTTCATGTACATTTTGACTGAACCCAATTGAATCTAATATTGAGATAAATGCATTATTAAGGCTATCACTATCAACATCCACATGAATATTAAAGTCACCTACAATAATTACTTTATCTGTTTTAAGGACTACATTTGATAAAAATTCTGAGAATTCAGATAGAAATTCAGAATACGGACCAGGAGGGCGGTACACAGTAACAAATAAAACTGGCTTTATTGTTTTCCATGTTGGGTTTGAGAGCGTAAGAACAAGGCTTTCAAAAGAGTTATATTTTAGTTTAGGCTTAGGATTGATCAAGAGGTTTGAGTCAAATATGGCCGCAACTCCACCTCCTCGGCCAGTACCTCAAGGAATGTGAGTATTAATATGACCAGGTGGAGTAGATTCATTTAGACTGAGATATTCTTCATGTCTCAGCCAGGTTTCAGTGAGACAAAATAAATCAATTTTATTATCTGATATTAAATCATTTACCAATCCAGCTTTCGTTGATAAAGATCTGATGTTTAAGAGCCCACATTTAATTTTTTGATTTAGTTGCACTTTTGCAGCGGTGGTGTTTATTTTAATTAGGTTTTCATGTATAACTCCTCTTCTGTTAACCATAGACTTGATTAGTTTCAGTGGTCGTGGAGCAGACACAGTCACTATGGGGATTTGAGTGGGTGACTGCCCGGAAAGAAGCACAGAGAAGTGTGTAAGACTACAACTCTTTGTCCTGGTCTCAACTCTGGGTTGTCATGGATTAGGTCCACTAATAGACTGTGTAATATTATTGGATATGAGATCTGCTCCAGCCAAAGTAGGATGGATGCCGTCACTCCTAATCAGACCAGGCCTTCCCCAGAAAGTCCGCCAATTGTCTACGAAGCCCACATCATTATCTGGACACCACCGTGAGAGCCAGCGACGGAATGATGACATGCGGCTAAACATGTCATCATTCAAAAGATTTGGCAGAGGACCAGAGAAAACTACGGAGTCCGACATTGTTTTGGCAAATGTACACACCGACTCCACATTAACTTTAGTACACTCCGATTGACGCAATCGCGTGTCATTACCGCCGACGTGAATAACAATCTTACTGTATTTATGTTTACAGGTGTCTTCCATGGACTGAAAAAGGGGAGCTGCTTATATTTCTTATCTTTAAATTCCAAGCTGAGAGGATTTGAGTTAAGGAAGGATAAGAATGATAAAGGAAATAAGTGAGGTGAACTCTCACTGCTTGAGCATTTTCTTTTACAAAACAACTGGACAAAAACATTTGATACAGTTAAGTATAGGGCTGTATATCTCAAGCACATTGTTTTTTTCCCCATTTACCCTATTAACTTGCAACTTTGCCCAATCAGGATCATCCAGCAATGTCAATGAATGTATCATCAGCATACAGGAGATGCTACTAAGAGGATTTGTGAAATACTGTATCTGGAAAGATAATGGCTAACATGCTAGAAAGTCTGGAACATGCTAGTCGGGCAATAGCTCTCAAATCTTTAATTTATTTATGTGCTGTGCTGTTTAAGGAGGGGTAAAAAAAGCTTTTTTGTTAGATTGGTTGCCAACAGCACAATAAGTTCAATGAGTTTTCTCAAAAGACGTGTGTGTACCCAAGATTCTTGCCTCATAACTGTCTACAAACTATTCATTTTGTGATGAGCAGTTTATAGGATAGGAGAGTTAAATAAAATGTAATTGTGCGACACAGTGTCTTCCATTTTGGATTTTCCAGCTCTCTGCTCCTTCAACAGTCAGCACTGTCATGATGGTTTGCTATTGGTCAACCATGCAAATGTGCCTGTCAAAGTTCAAGAAAGTTAAACTTGATCCAAATTATTGGCATGGATTAAATTCACCCACATGAACAAATCGACCGACCGCAACTAATTTCATGAAAAATGTATTGATTTTGCCTTTTAAAACAGCGGTGTGATTGATCCTTTGGTTTCCATTATCCACTGATACTTATACTGCAAACCTTGAGGGTTAAATATTATAAGAAAATGTTTTTTCTACATGGGCTTTTTTCATATAAGTACTATGGTTATAATATATCATTTAGAAAACTTATTAACTAATTTAGAAAAACAGGTCTGGCTAAAGCAGGTGGTGGTGTAAATTCACCAGTCTAGTGCATTTACGGGCAAAAGCAACTTTTCTTTACTGCTTAGTAATGCTTACTATGAACGACACTATCTCACCTTCATGATTTTTCCTAATATGGCATGAACCACCATATTCTTCGTCTGATTGGCGAGTACTCATTGCCTTCGTTGATTGGTTTGGTTAAGTTTAGGCAAGAGAAGCGAGATTGGTTAGATTTATGGTTAGAATATCAGCGCAAATCAATCAGAAGCTGAGTAGGACAGGTCAGGCCTTTGCCAGAGCAACAAGACATCGCCACCAGAAGGTCCGATGACTTCATTTTGCCTAATAATTAGCAATATGCTTCTATTTGTTGCAGGGAGAGTGTGTATTTTCAGACCAATGGGCCTTTGGAACAATGTCATGGCACCCCCTCTCTGTGGCTCTCATCCCCAATGTCCATACATTCCAACTCAACTACTGACACAGGTCTTATAATTGAATTGACAAACTGGAGTGAATATTGCATTTTGGTATTATTGTTTTTCGGTAGTGGATTAATACCAAGTTGGGTTGATTCATTGTCTTCATCGTAATGAAGAAACATGTCATTCAGTGGAACAGTGTGGCTTATTAATGTGTTTTTAATGATACTTTTATTTAAAAACAATGGAGGTCTTTGGCACATAGGAATAAGCTACACCAGGCTTTGTCAACACAGTAATTTATTAGTACGATCCATTTATTTTTGGACCTTTGATTGCCTATATTTTCTTATTTACAAGTGATACAATCGGCAGACTTATTCTTTAATGTGTATGATATGCCAGAATTTAAACCTAAAACTTTAAAACAATGAACTAACATTATCAACAAAATGTCTGTAATACCACTTGTTCCACTAGAGGCGATAGTGAGTCACTGTAGCTCTAGTCTGGCCTCAGTACAGAGGGAGAAGAAGTACAGCCGCCTGACCCGCTTGTAAATATTATAACCATGTTCCGTGTCTGTTTTATAGTTTGCTTATTGGATTACAGAAAAAAGTGGGAAAAACGAAAAAACCACTGGCACCACCTCGCTTCGTCCTCACAGCTGTCCGGAGGATGTTACTACGGGAAACGACGTAGCTTCAGTTAGCAGTTTGCTCAAGTTCAGCCACAGAACCGGGAACTTTAGACTCCCTGTTGATGCCATTACACAGGTCCAGCCACCCGCTGGGGCTTGTTCTGGCTGACAAAAGACGAGATGAATATTTGGGCAGGCATTACACAGGAGTAAATGCAGAATACAATAAATATGCTAAACTAATAAAACTAAAATATAAACATTAGAGATTGTATGAACCCAGTTTAGAGGTGAAATACTGCTCCCTGTTTCTTTGAAGCAGGTGACTCAGAATTACACATTAAACCTGTAAAATAAGAATGCTGCAGCTCTGATTGATTCCTGAGCACCATATTGTTTAATTGAATAGTTTCACAGCATAGTCCCCCATCATCTATTTGGCATATTATTCTCAGGTAGCCCTGGAATTCTAACTGTTGCTGCTGTGTGGAGTGATTTGTAACGAGTGCAAAATCTGAATCTGAACATTACAAGAATCAATTAGAAGGGCAACAGACAGTTGTTCTAATTAATTTAATTAATTAATTAAAATAAAGCCTTTTATTGTCATTATACAATAAAATAAATGATACACTGTACTTTTATATTATTCTCATAATCTCTCCTGATAAATCATTCAATGTAAAAACAAAAAAAAGTCTCTACTTGTCACAAAGCCAACAAAATACCGTCCACATACTGTGTGCTGCGGGGAAATCAGGGTCAGGTTGCCTTGCAGGTCAATGATTTATTTCCAATTCTTGTTCATTGCTTGTTTAAAATGTTTAAAATGGGGAGATCACAGAAAGTTTGCTTTGATTTTCCAATTAATTAGTCAGTGATGTATTACTAATGCCTTGATCGATGGAAAGAGGCAAAGAGGCACATCTGGGAGTATGTCCGCTTTCAGCTCTTAACCACTGAACCACTATGATAATGACGTTATTAAATATTCCATCATGCACATGCACTTTCCTGGTTTTCATCTTATCTCTACAACAGACAACAATATGTGCAACTGAGCAACCACAGGTCCAGGTTTTCTGCTGTTTCACGGGGTGTCCCCCAGGGGTCAGTATTGGGTCCATTATTGTTCATTATCTACCTCCTTCCCCTTGGCACAATCCTCCGCCACCACAATGTCCACTTTCACTATTGTACCGATGAGACTCAGATCTACATTTCTACAAAACCTACCACTGCCCTCCCGCCCTCATCCCTCACCACCTGCCTACAAAACGTTCGGAGCTGGATGATCAATGGCGACAAAACCGAGGCCCTTCTCATTGGCTCCAAAAGCACTTTATCCAAAACACAAACTTCCACTGGCCCAAACCTCATCATTGATGGCTTCTCCGTACCGTTCTCCAGTCAAGTCAAGAGCCTTGGTGTCACTCTGGACACAACCCTCTCCTTTGTACCCCACATAAAGAACATTACCCGCACTGCTTTTTTCCACCTGCGCAACATCTCCAGACTCCGCCCGTCCCTGTCCCAATTCAGTACAGAAGTCTTGGTCCACGCTTTTGTGACATCACAGATCGACTACTGTAATGCTGTTCTCTCTGGCCTTCCAACCAAACTGCTCAACCGACTTCAAATCATCCAAAACGTCGCTGCCCGGATCACGACCCACACCAAATCCTCTGAACACATCACCCCCATTCTCCTGAAACTTCACTGGCCCCTTGTTCAATCCCGGATCAACTACAAAAACATCCTGCTCACCTACAAAGCCCTTCACAAACTCGCCCCCACCTACCTAAGTGACCTCCTTCAGGAGTATACCCCCTCCCGCTCCCTCCGTTTATCCTCAGCTGGTCTACTGACGATCCCCACATCACGCCTCATCACCATGGGTGCCAGGGCCTTCAGCTGCACTGCTCCCAAGCTCTGGAACTCCATCCCTCCACACATCCGACAGTCCGAACTGTTACAACGTTCAAGTCCCAACTCAAAACTCATCTGTTCAAACTGGCCTACTCTCTGTAGTATCAATCATCCTGTATTCTCCTCCCCTCCCCCTTTTCTATTTATTGCTTTCTTCCTGTGTCTCAACCATATCTTTGGTATTGTTTGTTTGCTCTCCCTTCCAATGCCCTGCTGTTTTTATCTCTTGTATTTTGTACGGTGTCATTGGGTGTCTTGAAAGGAACCTCCAAATAAATGTATTATTATCATCTTAATCAATCATAAACAGCAGTCCATCATTTACATGCTTGTCCATGGAGAGATAGTGACTGAATGGTTCTCTTTTTTATCTTTTTGGCCCTTGGGTACTTAAGTCGCAATTTCTTTTGTGGAAATGCTGTAAACAATTACATCTTCAACAGGCTTGAAATACAACACATTAATACGAATTCACCATCAACTGCCACTGTATGTCACACACCCACAAACACACACACACACACACACACACACACACACACACGCATACATATTTGGTAAATGGCCAAACACTATAATCTCTGTTTTCGAACTAACTAATGACACAATAATTATCTGCTCTCTAAAAAACGAACAAAAGTTATATCACATCTTTAAACATACAAATGCTCAAACACATGTTAACAAAAGACTAACAGCTAATAACCTTTTTGTCAAACTCTTAGTGGTCGGCTTACAAATGGACAAGTGAATTCATTATGTAGACTGACCTGTACAAACCAAAATATGATTTAGGAGAACATGTAGCAAATATATATTAAATAAAAGTCACATGAGTCATAATATGTTGTGACATTGTCGTGTGTGTGTGTGTGTGTGTGTGTGTGTGTGTGTGTGTGTGTGTGTGTGTGTGTGTGTGTGTGTGTGTGTGTGTGTGCATTGTTTCTATGAAAGAGCAGCATTGTCTTTCAGTGGTGTAAATTATTAACTTTCACCAGACTTACTGTCCCGAGAGATGAGAAAGCAGCAGAAAGAGAAATTATATAGAGAGGAGATAGAGAGATAGGAAGGAAAGGAAATATATATTAGTGAGAGACAGACACACCCAACCCACAAAGCCCCAGTAAGCTGTTTTGTCTAACCAGAGCTTGCTAAGGGAGTCAAGCTAGAACTGGAAGCAGGCAAAGTGTGTTAAGAAAAGCTGTATAAAACAAAAAAACAAAAACATAAAGTTTTCTGAACAATATGTCCTACAGTATGAAAACAAAGCTTTGCTGTGGATTTAATCAACTAATTTTATCTGACTGTCACTAAGCTAAGGTAGCTAGGGTCCATTTTCTGAGTGGAAGCTAGTTAGCCAAGCTTGCTAGCACCAACTTTCCATAAGCAAGCTAGGCCATCCATCTCCTGTTTTCAAGTGGAAGCTAGTCAGTCTAGCTCGCTAATTTGCACTGTTAATTCAAACTTAAAAGCCTAATATGTCTTTCCAAATTTTAAATGTTGAAAATGACAGAGAGCTTAAATAATGATTCGGTAACCTAGACCTATGCTATGTCGACTTTTTGAAAACAAGACATTTGTAGCTTGTACAGTACGTTTTACCCATGGAGTAATACAATCAGGATGTTGACTTTATTTTACAATGTATTTAGTCATAGCTAGTTTTACAATTTGAAATTAAATAATATTATATAATAATTAATAATATATTTCCCTTTTACCCAGATATATGCAGTGTCAGAGAAAGTAGATTCAGGTGGCAATTCAGGCAAGATGCCACAGATCAATGTGTACAGACAGATTGCAGACCTGTCATAGGCCTCCGAACCAGGTCACAAATGAGAATTAGGTGGATATATGGAAGAAGAAGTATTTTCAAATAAACAACTTTTCAGTCTTTGCTGTCTTTTAACGGGGGATCCAGCCAAAGTCAGTTGATTAGATGATAGTTTGTAGAGGGGCAAAGTTGTTCTGAAGACAAGTGTCAAATCCACCTTCTAAAATAATAAAGGACAGCACTCACCCAGGTCACAGACTGTTCTCACTCCTGCCTTCTGGGAGAAGATACAGGAGAAAAAAACAGCTTCTACCCCTGGGACGTCAGGCTGCTTAACCACCACACCTAATGCAATAACCATAACCATCTTCACACATATACACACTCTGATTGCACTTTTAAAAAGTATAAACTACTTTTATATCAATATTTTGAATCAATATTTTTAACTATTTATTCCCCGTATGATTGCTTATGTTGTCTGTCCTACTGCTGTGTTTTTAATGTTATGTAAGTCTTTGTATTTTTTGCACACTGGGACAGAGTTGCACTCTGAATCTCGTTGTACTTTTTGTATAATGACAATAAAAGGCTTTAATTAATTTTTATTGAATTGTGTTTTATATGCAGTATATATCAAGGTGAGTAAACCTTATGAATGTTATTCTAAACATCTGTAAATAAATCCAACTGACTTTTGACTATACGCTTGACTTTGAGTAGCATTACCACATTGAGAGCCTTAAGGCGTCTCATGAACTCTCTGCTGCCATGGAAGCTGAGACCTGGGAAGTCTGACAGCCCCCTGTGGGTCAAGGTACGATAGCCAAAAGTAACTGCCAGCAGATCCAGGGAGGTATGTCATGTACGTGGTGATTCCTCAGCAAAAGCTTAAAGGAATGCTCCAGACCCTGGCAATGAAAAGAGTAATGAAGCAGGAGCCTGATACATTAAAACAGCCTTCTGATGTGAAATGTGTCTGTTTATTCTAGTGGGTTCACTGTGCACCCTGATGCACCTCACCTTTCGTGCATGTTTTTGACCCGACTGAAACTCCACCATTTGAAATGATGCAAGTGAAATGCTGTAATTCTGTGCTGAGGTTAAGCACCAGTCCAAGGTCAGGCCACACTCAAGAAGGGTTATAATTATTACTGGCAGGTTCAGGGTCAGCTTGCGCACTGGAGTGGTGTGTCTTTGTAACTGACACTCACACAGATTTCACAGTGCATGGTCTAGAGGGGTGAGGACAGCATCTGGGCGGCAGCAGCTCAACATGTTCTATTGCAGCATTTACGTATATGAATGTGTTTCTCAAGCTCCTGTTCTGAAAATAGGGAGAAGATTATACATTGCCACGTCATCTCCTCAACAATGCTGTTAGTCTAGATGTAGAATCTAGTTTGTTTAGACAAATGTTTATTCATCACTCAACCTTGCCATGCATTACCAAGTCTTGCTATTATACTCATGTTCTTTATAATTCTGTAGGATGAAATAATTTCTGGATGAGGAAAGCAGTCTTTTTTATCCTCTGCATTCTGTGTAGTTTATACATTTTTTAGTTTAAAATCATAACTTTGTAAATTACTCAGACTGGTACCTTTTTATTTATGTTTAAATATCTAGATTGTAGTTTTGTGAATGACTTTACATTTATGTTTGTTTTTATGCTGCACTTAATAGATGTTATTGTACTTGACACAAGATGTTTGAATAATAATAATGTCAAATAAAAGGGTAAAACAATCCCAGTCTCTCCTCTGAGGGCTTTAAAGGAAGACGGCTAGCTGCCCAAGTAAGGTAGATAGGTAGTTTCTGTTCTTTGAATATTTTGAGTTTGGGTAAATAAAACTCTTTTGCCCTGAATCTGCATTTGATTACTGCACTACCACTTCCTCCCTGTTCTCTGTCCAATCATGTTACAATATATACACATACATACAGTATATCTCAAAAGTGAGTACACCCTTTAGATTTTTGCAAATATTCTGTTATATCCTTTCAGGGGATAACATTATCCTACTGAAACTTTGATATAACTTAAAGTAGTCAGTGTGCTGCTTGAATAACAGTATAGATTTATTGTCCTTTGAAAATTACTCAGTACACAGCTGTTAATGTCTAAACAGCTGGCAACAAAAGTGAGTACACCCCATAGTGAACATGTCTAAATTGTGCCCAAAGTGTCAATATTTTGTGTGACCACCATTGTTATCTAGCACTGCTTTAACCCTCCTGGGCATGGAATTCACCAGAGCTGCACAGGTTGCTTCTGGAATCTTCTTCCACTCCTCCACGACGACATCACGGAGCGCACGGATGTTGGACACCTTGCACTCCTCCACCTTCCTCTTGAGGATGCCCCACATGTGCTCAATTGGGTTTAGGTCTGGAGACATACTTGGCCAGTCCATCACCTTAACCTTCAGCTTCTTCAGCAAGGCCGTTGTCATCTTGGAGGTGTGTTTAGGGTCATTATCATGTTGGAAAACTGCCCTACGGCCCAGTTTCCGAAGAGAGGGGATCATGCTCTGCTGCAGGATGTCACAGTATATATTGGAATTCATGTGTCCCTCAATGAAATGCGGCTCCCCAGTGCCGGCAGCACTCATGCAGCCCCAGACCATGATGCTGCCACCACCATGCTTGACTGTAGGCAAAACACATTTGTCTTGGTACTCCTCACCAGGGTGCCGCCACACACGCCGGACACCATCTGACCCAAACAGGTTTATTTTGGTCTCATCAGACCACAGGACATGGTTCCAGTAACTCATGTTCTTGGATGCATTGTCTTCAGCAAACTGTTTGCGGGCTTTCTTATGCATCGGTTTCAGAAGGGGCTTCTGTCTGGGGCGACGGCCATACAAACCGATTTGATGCAGTGTGCGGCGTATGGTCTGGGCACTGACAGGCTGACATCCCACTTCTGCAACCTCTGCAGCAATGCTGGAAGCACTCGCACGTCTATTTTTGGAAACCAACCTCTGGATATGACGCTGAGCACGTGGACTCAACTTCTTTGGTCGACCCTGGCGAGGCCTGTTCCGAGTGGAACCTGTCCTGGAAAACCACTGTATGATCTTAGCCACTGTGCTGCAACTCATTTTCATGGTGTTGGCAATCTTCTTATAGCCAAGGCCATCTTTGTGAAGCGCAATAATCCTTTTTTTCAGCCGCTCAGAGAGTTCCTTGCCATGAGGTGCCATGTTGTCCAGCATTCAGAGAGAATTGTGCCCAAAACACCAAATTTAACAGCCCTGCTTATCATTTACACCTGAATCCTTGTAACACTAACGAGTCACATGACACCAGGGCGGGAAAACAACATCATTGGGCACAATTAGGACATGTTCACTATGGGGTGTACTCACTTTTGTTGCCAGCTGTTTAGACATTAACAGCTGTGTACTGAGTAATTTCCAAAGGACAATAAATCTATACTGTTATTCAAGCAGCACACTGACTACTTTAAGTTATATCAAAATTTCAGTAGGATAATGTTATCCCCTGAAAGTATATAACAGAATATTTGCAAAAATCTTAAGGGTGTACTCACTTTTGATATATACTGTATACAATATATATACATATATATGTATACATACATATATATATATTTATATATATATATATATATTCTATATATATATATATATATATATATATATATATATATATATATATATATATATATATATATATATAATCATCTACCTGTATCAATATATATATATATATATATATATATTGATACAGGTAGATGATTATAAAATCAAAAGCAGATTAACATTTTATGCATTACAAAAGAGATCAGAAGTGGAAGGACTATAGTAACTTAAGTACTTACTTTTTTGATCTCTTGGTGAACTTCCCAAGCTACCCGGCAGTTTATAAGTGAATATGCTCCTTGACCAGCTGTTTATTTTAAAGTGATGAACACATTAGAGCATCAATAATTATATTACAAAAATATAATATACAATATTCTGAATGGGGCCATTGTGCAGAAGGAGTACTTTTTCTTTTTACTTTAAGTACATTTTGATGCTGATACTTACTTATTTAAGTAAAATCTTAAATGCAGGATTATAAAACAAACACTGCAAGATTGACAAGTCATTACTAAATTATAAAAAATGATTTCATTCAAGGTGAGAATCTGCTCCGACAGCTACACACACATGAGCATATTCAGTCTGAATGATTGTCCAATACTGTCTCCTGTTAGTCCAGCAAAACATCAGGATATGCAATATTAGCATCCTAGTGTTACATGCTAGTACAAGTGTTCTAAAACAGCTACATGATATTCATGCTGTAAAACTTTCAGATGAATCATCATGTCATGTTATCGTTCTAAAATAATCTATTGTCCATATTAAGAACTCGGAGCAAAGCTGTAAGCCTCAGTAAAAACTAACAAAAGGAGTTACTTTTTTGTTCTACACATAAAATAATATATTATTATATATAAATATATTTATTTTTTAAACCATATTGCCCAGACAAATGAGCAGGAATTATGTCACCAGCAGCTTACTGATTTAATTTGAATTAAAATACTTAAGCACAGACATTGATCTATTACTGAAACTTTATAAATGTCTCACATACAATTTCAATTAACTATGTAATAATCATGAGAGCTCACCCTGCGGGAGGCAGGCTTTGCCAACATCTACGGAAAAATGACCTGAGGAACCAATTTATCCTAAATGATTCGGACACCCATTTTAACTTCGCAGCAGAGCACCTTGGGTTCCCACGCAAGTCTCTGAAATGCTCTATATGTCAAGAAGAAGCTGTGGCTATCCTCTGTAAACCAGCACCATGCAGCAATTTGCTGGAGCAATGTGACACAGAATCCCATTTCCCACAGTGGTTAACAGGATATAAGTCTCTCTCTCTCTCTCTCTCTCTCTCTCTCTCTCTCTCTCTCTCTCTCTCTCTCTCTCTCTCTCTCTGTCACTGTTTCTCTCTCTTTCTCTGTCACTCTCTCTCTCCGTCTTTCCCCCTCTAACTTTTTCTTCAAATTGCTTTCAAGCCTGTTTTTTTTCTCAATCTTATCCTCTTTTTCTCCCTATAGTCTGCTCTCTCCCCTTTTCCCTCTCTTTCTTTTCTCTTTCTCTCCCGTTTTCTTGCTTTCAAACACACCCCTGTTCTCAAGCTAATCCTCTTCCTCCCTGTTCAGCCTTCACTATTCTCACTCTGCACTTCTGCCTGTGCTCTTTCTCTCTCCTCTCCTCACCTCTCTCTCTCATACGTCTTCACGAAGCCAGCCAAAGAGTTAGAAAGAGTGTCACACAGAAGCAGGTTATTCTTTGCACCCTTAGACTTATTTTTATCCGATGCAACTATCTTCCCAGAGTAATATTATCATAACCGATGCAGCCAATTGCCAGAGCTACGAAAATCAAGAGGTATACAATAACTAAGTGCATTTAATCAAGTACTGCACTTCACTTCAATTTTGAGGTATTTGTACTCTACTTGAGTATTTCCATTTCCTGCTGCTTTATACTTCTACTCCACTACATGTCAGAGGGATCAGATTCAGATTATTAGTACTAATAACACACTCCTTTACCAGCTGCAACATTATCATAGTGTATATATTAATGCATCAATAATTATAATAAAATATATATTATTCTGTTTTCATGTTTACATTTTATACCGCAAAATTTCTGAACAGTAAGAAAATCTTCTTCTTCGTACACGCCTCTCAGCAAATACTTATTTTTTTTGGTTCGCATTAATTTGTGCACTGTGAAACCAAAACCTAAATAGAAAAAAAACCAACACGTATCAAATTCACTCTTTTTCTAACTAGCCAAACCGACTATGGCTTGTGAAAGTGCAATAAGTCGGCAGCCCTGCTCTGCTGCAGTCAATAAAATCACTATTTTGTGGTTGCAAAGTTGACTAAACTAAACTAAACTTAACCAAGGGTTAGGGTTAACATTAATAAAAAACGGTATTGTGACTGCCCATGTTGACATTCAAAATGTAGCGATCCTGGAATATTTGAGTCAGCACTAAACTTTGACAAACAAAACAATATTGTTTAAAACTCAAATTACAATTCAGGTCATATCCATCCGCCTTGAACACTTTACATTTTGGTATCACTCAGTCTTCTTTATCTCTTCTGAAACTAGTTAAAAAAATGCTGCTGCTGCAATTTAGATATATTTATATTGTGTATGTCATTGTTTTCCAAAAGTTCAGGTTTCCTTACCCACACTGAATTGCGAGGCTGGAAAGACTATATTTAATTTATCCAGTTTATTGTGGATGGGCAATTTACCTCGCTTTCCTCCTTTTCCATTCTTCCCTCCCTTTCGCATAATGTGAAACCGCAGGAGTAAAAAGGCTGGATGATGTTTGAGGAATTACAGCTTTCCACTATATGTTTGTTTGTTTGTGTGTGTGTGTGTGTGTGTGTGTGTGTGTGTGTGTGTGTGTGTGTGTGTGTGTGTGTGTGTGTGTGTGTGTGTGTGTGTGTGTGAGAGAGACAGTTGAAGCATTGGAGACAGACATGTTAGACAGGCCTGTATGGAATCAAAGCCTTTTTAGACAGCTTGTAAGGATAGCTGTGAGGAACGCTAGGTAAGTGTGTGTGCATGTGTGTGATAACACTAAGGGTGTGTCAGGAAAGCTGCAGGCATCTGAAAATGGTTTGCTCCTGCCTCCAAGACAACATTTAGGATACACACACAATCATATAGAGACATGTTTTTTTGTGGTGGGGTTTGTGACTGATTTATAAGCACCAACAAAAGCATTCAGTGCATATAAATCTAAAGTAATGTTTCAGATGCATTGTGAGGATGGATGAACGCATGGACGGATGGACGGATGGATGGATGGATGGATGGATGGATAGATGGATGGATGGTTAGATTGACGGAGGTATGAAGACGAACTGGCGACGAGGGGAACAAAACAAACAGACTATATACACCAGGAAGTGGGCAGGTTAACGAGACACAGGTGGAAGCACTAACAAACTAATGGAGAATAAATGCGGCAGGAAGTGGAGACACTGAAACAAGTACAAACAACAATAAACATTTAACGGATAGAAGGAACCCTTACAATGGATGGTTGGATGGTTGGATGTATGGTTGGTTTGTTGGTTGGGTGGGTGGATGGATATTAACAACATGAAATCTATAATCTAAACTTTCTTTGAATCCCAATGATTTCTTGGATATAGATTTGGAGGCTCATTAAAACAGATTCAAAGTCAAATGCAATAAGACATTCATGAAAATGTTTCTGCTGCAAAACAGACCACCAATTTTACATCACAATCCATTCATATAAATTCCATTTAGCATCTATACTCTTGATTGTAATAATGTATCTTCTCAAGACAAATGCAGCCTATGTCCAACCAGATCTGCTACATATTGATCTGTGAGTGTATGTGTGTGTCTCTTTTTATTGAGAATCTGTGAGGGGAACTAAACATGTTTTACTGACTCTGTCCATTTCAGACATAAGCAAACTAATGCAAGCCAAATGAGCAAGCAATAGTAACACTAGACTCGACAAGGTGCCCCCAGTCCCACTGAAACAGCGTCCAAGTTTTCACAGATCCATGCAATAACTACTGCAGAAAAACATGGACAACAGTTCACCTTAACTAACATCTTTGATACAGATCTTACAACCCATGAACCCAGTAAGGATGTAGGATGTATCAGCCTCATTCTCTCAGATAAAAACTGATGGAAAAAAAGTGCTGCTGAAAAAAACCTTGTTTTTTGAAGTCTCTAAAGAGATTGTGAGGCGGTATAAGTGTTTTTTTATCCATGGCATTTAACCAGAGGTGCGATTTTCCATGAGGCTAGGGAAACAAAGTGTACACCAAACCGTCAATTGCAAAAAACATTACAGCTAAGCGTTGATTAGCCTTAATTATAGCCTCAAACATCTTTAACCGGCTAAGATCCAAAAAACCTCTCACTAAAAACAAAAACTCAACGTTTGCTCATAACGGGAGCTGACCTTACAATCACAGTAACTTCTCAATTGACTCTAGTAAATCATCACTAGCAATACAAGTACTTTTTGACAATGGCTAAGTGGACATTTGGCGCCTTCTGAATCCATCTGCCAGATATAACACCTTCTGTTGCGCTACACCAGGGGTATTCAACTAAAATTCTAAGAGGTCCAATTAGAGAAAATTTCCGCAAGCAAAGGTCCGGACCATCATAATGTCTAACGTGCGTTATGAATTAGTGTGATATATATTGAAGTAGCCTAGTAACTGTATCAACGTATGCTCGTCATCAACAACTGACTGTCAAATCTAATAAAGAAAGTACAATTTAAAAACATTTAGACAATATGTATTGTCACTTAACATTGAACTATACAGATATATATAATACTGTAGATATGTATAGTGTTCTTCTCAGGCTGTATTTAAAAATAAAATTGAGAAAATAAATAAAATAGCTTTTGAAAAATTGTGCATCTTAAAATAAAGTGCTTAATCTTAGAAAAATAAAATAAAGTGTAGCAGCAGCTTGAGTTTCCTTTTTTCTTTAACTGTTTCACATCTTGATTTAAGTCTCAACCAATGTTAGAATAAATCAGTCTCAACACATTTTTAACAATTGAACAGTTTAACCCAGGCTAGCACATCCTGGGTTAAACTGTTCTCTGTGGCTGATGATGATGACTGGTGGCCCATTTGCTTTATTTTGTCACAAATCCAAATCATATTGGGCTCTGAGTGCTTATTTTCTGTGACCTCAGTTCAGACTTGAGTGGGTATGTTTGGTCAAAAACGTTGTGCTTTGTCTCATAGTGGCGTTTCACATCACCACTTTTAATGAGCACCACGGTCTGTGAGCATATGAGACACTGGTTTTGTGCTCCCAGTGGGAAGGAAGACCATGAATGAGTCTGTCCATTCTGGGTTGAAAGCTCTGTTGACTTTTCTCTTCTTGGAGAGCGCCATGAGTAGTTATTCTTCTCTCCCTGTCTGCCGCTCACTCGTCTCTTTGTCAGTGTTTCTCTCCCTTTCTCCGTCTTCTCTCCCTGTATCGCTAACTCGTCTTTCTGTCTGTCACTCGCCTCTCATCTGTCTGTATTCAGAGTTGCAATGTTTGCCGGTTGTAATGCATAGATTTGATTGGCTGAGTAGCATCACGTGAGATGGCTTAACCCGATTGTAATTGGTCTGTGAGTTTCCTGAACCGCTAAACCAGTCCCTTAAAAACGAGAAAAACTGTCAAAATTGAAAATCCCTCAACAATTTATTGATTATAGGTCCAGGTCCGAATAGGTTGGCGTCTGGGTCCGGACTCGGACCGCAGTCCCCCTGTTAGTGACCCCTGCTCTACACCAACCATGCTTTTGTATCCATTGGTAGCACACTTTTATACCCTACATCAGAGACTACATCCCAGCCGATTTCAAACTTGTATTCAAAATTATTCTCATAATCTGCCTTAATAAAAATGAGCCTGACATATATACTTTCTTTATCCCCCTCCTAACTCTCCCAGGAACAATCAGACAAAGTATACGCCCCACTATGTCTGGAGGACTTGGAAGGAGATCATACAACACTTACCACTCACAAATTACCTGACCTACATATGTTGTGTATGTGGGCGGCAATATTAGGTCTTCCATGTCTGGTATAGCTTTGGAGGCGGAAAACCTTTAAACTTGTGGATAGTACATATTTGTTGCGTATTTATAAGTGTAAAAATCTACATAAAAAGAGGTGGCTGGAACGTAGGAGAGAGAAAGACTGGATTAACAATTTAAGTAGGAAATTCTTTTTGCAATTTCACAAAATTTACTGGAACTGGAATGTCTTGTCTAGACTAAAGTTGTACTCAAGCTGTTTTATTTTGTGTCAGGTACTTTACAGGTGAGAACACTGCCAAGCATGCCAAGGCTGCCCTGACACGAGAAAATTGAGAAGATGCAGGAAACACTGCCTCGCATGGAAGCAACTGGTCCAGTTCCTCAGTGCCCCTTCAACCAGTGTCGAAAGTGAAAAACTGATTTTCATCAAGAAGAATATGCCAATGTTTCTTACTGTAAGGGAGATTTTTTAAACGAGGTCACTCACTCACTTTTATTTTGCTAACTAGAATAATCCAGGTCCCTTTTTACCACATCCTCTACAGTTGTTGCTCTGACACTACCATAGAGCCCTTATTAGGTATGTGTTTTTGATAGTATAGATACGTATTTATCTACACAGTTCTAGCACTTTTATTTTAAATTAAATTAATTTGCCATTGCACTCCTTTCAAATGATCTTATTACTTTTGAACAGAAATCTACTTAATAGAGTTGATAAAAGGTGTGTGCCTATCATATGAATCACAATAATATTGGTTTAATTTTTTATATGATACAAAAACATAATTTAACAATCATATATATAACCGGCTCCACGGTGGAGGAGTTAGTTATAAAAAGAAGGAGCGAGGAACTTCAGAAGTGTGGAACAGTAGCATCATTAGGCCTTGGTGTCCGATGCTTTTTTCCCAAATGTTAAATAAACAACCCCGGACTTTTCAGACCCTTTGAGCGACCTGTTGCTCAGAGTAATCTCAGTCAGCGGCTCCTCTGGCAGAAGCACAGCGTCCCTCAGTCTCCCTCTCCTCTCTCGATGTGCGCACACAGGCAGTAGTGCATTATTTTGGTGAAGGGAATCTGCCAGGTCAAAATATATACAGGTCTGCGTGTGTGTGTGCGGGGGTCTGATGGAGGTTAAAAGAAGATTCAATGGTAACCTTTTTTTATTTGGCAACTGTCTACATATGCACTATTTTATTCACAATTTATATTTAATACAAAATCTGAAATGTTGTGATATTATTATGGGGCCATATCGCCCATCTGTAGTTGATAATGCTTAGCTGTGCACTTGGTTTGTTCAACCAATAAATTGATTTGGAATACATTTGAATTTAATACTAAATTGCAATGCAATAATATTTCCATGCAAAAAGAGCTCCGCTTCAGCGTCAGCATCAGCAGCAGATATTCAGATCCAAACTATAAAAGAGTGCATCGCTAGTTTTATAAACTCCTCATCTGCACCTACGCCGATGTCCCGGTCCCACCCGTGTCTCTAACTCCTCGTGTTTTCCTTAGTTTCCTTTTCCCTGTGTGTCCAGTGTTATCCCGGTTTGTCTAGGTGTGGCGTGGACGTGGCCTTCCACACAGGCAGCCTCCTGATTAGTCCAGACACACCTGTTCTGCCTGCTGAGCTATTTCCCATCTGCTCTTCAGCAACAGTACAACTGCTCCGGCTCTTCAGTCACTCATCGCCAGATTGTTGTTTCAAACCAAGTGAATCACATGTTACCTGCGATCCAACCGGCTCCCAAACCTGACACCATGTCCAGCTTGTCCCCCTCACAGCCTCACCTAGCTGCCCTGCTAAGCTCTGTTCTCGCCGTTCACATGCAAATCCTGGTGTTTTTTTGTGGACAATGAAACCACTCCTTCCCTCAACTCCCCGTCTGTCTCCGTCTGTCCGTCCATCCGTCCGATCCAACCCTGACCATAACAGTCAATTCATGACTTGACAGCTCAACCGGCCTCTCATAGGTTTTTTTTCTGACTATGGCTCAGTTGCAAGTTTATTTGGGGGTTGAACCATTTTAGATCTGTGACTTAAGATATTTGGAGAAGGTCATGGAACTATGATAATAAACACTTTGGCCTCATGCAGGTGTGACGGGGAGTGATCATTGAAGAGATTTTCAGATCAAGAATGAAACAAGATCCTAAGAAATGTCAGAAAAAAGTGCAAAACCAGACTTGTTCAAGTTACTTTACAGATGATATTGTACAGCTATTCAGCTCAGAAGCCTGTGCTGTGTTAGAAATGTCATGATGCAGAGGGCAGGCTGCCTTTAGAATACAAGATTTTGTTAGTTCACTCAATACTTTCAACATTTTATCTTACTGCCTTTCTCTCGTGGCCTGCATGTGCACAGAAACCCCTCACAGCAATGATGCAATCATACTGGACTGTGTGTTTTACTCATTTTTTATCACATGCTACCGTAAACAATGTTAATGCGTTGTATCTGTGTAAACATATCTACTGCTATGTACTACATGCAGAATACAAAAGATTTCATCAGTTTTTTTTGCTTTTGCAATATTACATTTCACATATATTCAAATATATAACATCAACTTGAGAACCTGTTAAAGCTAAAACAGTGGGTGATGCTTATTGTGTCATGTGTTTTAAACCTCAAGTTAGTTCCCTGTCAAACATACGTGTGTGTGTGTGTTTCTGTGTGTGTGTGTGTGTGTGTGTGTGTGTGTGTGTGTGTGTGTGTGTCTCTGTGTGTGTGTCTCTCTCTGTGTGTGTGTGTATATGACTCCGCAGTGAACTGGGTTTTGTTTTGATGTTTCTAAAAGGCACTACCTGTTTTTCCATGTGTGTATTATTGTGTGACTGTGTGTCAAATGCAATAAGAGAAAGCTTAGAACACAACCATAACTCTATTGTTTACAAAAAAAATTGTCGAGACAGCTTTGTATGACGGACCGCAGGTACGGCCAATACAGTCAATGGCACTTAAATTGGTGGGAAAGGAAGAAAACATTTGTGAGAAAGATGTTTAATATTCCTCACATAATTAAAAGTCATAAAGAAAATATGGGGGGGTAAGATTTGATTTATTTTTCTGGTTTATCTCCGTTTAGATTATAGTAGGCCTGTCTGTCTCATAAAAAGCAAGTGCATGTGTCACCAGAGTTGCATGCAATATATAGTTCTTAGTAAAGAGTAGTGAATGTTTTAATATATATTAATATAGCCATACTATAAGGTGTGTCTGTTGATGCACCAAAGTGTGAAATAAGATTTTAAGTTGACATATTTTAATATTCTAATAAAAGAAAAAGCAACATTTGCATTTATTTTTACTTTGTCAGCAGTTTCAAACCACACTCACAAAAAGGTGTATTTGCTGTTGAAGAGTGGTATCCCAACTATTTTAGCCATAACAATACTCAGAACTGAGTACTTTAGAATGAATACAATTGGAATACTACGCTGCATATATGGTTATAACTCAATACACACACACACACACACACACACACATAAACATATATTCCAGTATCCACTTTACAACTCTGATACTAGTTTGCGCTTCAAGTTTAGCCACCAAATAAAAAGTGTACGTACTCAATCCATCCTCTGTATTTACATAATGTATAAATCTAATTAGTGTGAGTTGGCTGTCTGAACATACAATGGATTATTCTGGGCAAACAAACACACACGCATGGTAAATATGAGCACAGTGCAGTATTTATGAGATGCATTATCTCTCTCTATGACACACACATCGCCCAAACAACCTTTGCATTGTGTCCTGTGATGCACTGTGACACACTTTTGTGTGTGTGTGTGTGTGTGTGTGTGTGTGTGTGTGTGTGTGTGTGTGCACCTTTTCTGTACTTCTCCATCTAACTGCTTGTGGCACACTGTGTTTGTGTGTGTGTGCCACTGTCTGAGACTGTGTGGGTGTGTGTGTGTTGTTATGTCTGCCTCTGTCTAACATGTTGTGACACACTGGTCACATGTTTCTGTGCGTGTGTGTGTTTTAAGCAAGTATCAGGCTATGTGTGTGTTTTTCTGCAAGTGTGTGTGTGTCTGTGTCGGATCTCTGTGCTGTGTTAATTTATGAAGTCTGTGATCATTTTACTGTGTGTGCCAACTCCCTCATCGAGAGGATTGATGATTAAATATCCCGAAAATAACAATGGCGCACACACACACACGCACACCAAACAAGGTTAGAGAGAGATCTGAGGAAGTGAGAAGATAGAATAGGCAGGAAGAAAGGAGTGTTAGTTTGAGAAGGAGGTCAAGAAGAAAGGATTTAAAAAGGCTGAAAATTAGGAAATTAAAGAAATATGTGGAGAAGGGGGCAAAAAAGGGGCAAGAAAAGAGTGATTGAGATTAATGAAAGAGTTTAAGTGAGTGAGATAAAACAGGGAGCGGAGGAGAGAAAGAAGGAGAGAGAAGGAGTGAGTGGGAGGATCATGGGAGAGTTGGAGACAGAGAGAGCGTTTTAAAAATGCCAGAAGACAGAGTGCGGTAAATAGAAGCTCTTTATGGCCGGCTGAGCGATTTAGTGGATTATCCCTGTCCAAAGGTCAATGCCGGTTTGGAGCATGACCAAAACATCAACAACAACAGAACAAAAACAGGAAGAAAAAAAAAACTGCTGAACTCTAGCTATAAGTGGCATGACCAGTAAACAAATATGACAACAATGACAGCAGCTTAAGAGACGACGACGTGATGAAGTAAAAAAATGAATTTAAAGTGAATGAAAATGGACTGTTTGAAATTAAAAATAACCAGCTTAAAAAGTAAGAAATCTGAAAGCAAGAGCTTCAGCTGCTGATGAAAATGGAGAGTAATAGAGCTGGACACAAAAGGAGATACGCAGAGCTTATGACAGCTTGTGGATGTTTTACCAGAAGATTTGCATAATATGTGGTGTAGCCAGAATACCTTTCTTTTTTGGGCTTTTTCCATTTTTATTATAGTACAGCTGAAGATAGACAGGAAGGGGGAATGACAGAAAGGGGGAATGACAGAGGGGGCGACAGTGGCAAAGGGCTCATTTACAACCTTAACCACAGTTCCACACAGCTGGTTAAAGTCTGCTCTTATATTAGGTTGTAAGAATCATGAGTATCAATGTACAGTTTGGTTTCTGCACTATCTAGATATTTATTCTCTGCGGAGGTTTGGCTGTGTTTGGGCAGAAAGTGCCATTTGCACAATTTAGGCCACCGCACTTAATTTATTACATCACAAAGCAATATATATTTTTAAAAGTTTGTTTTTACTTTTACGAGTGAAAAACCAAATCCCTGTTTTTTGCCCATACCTTTTTATTTTCAATATATGTTATTTTGAAGGAGTTAAGCATGGTGTCATGCATCAACAGTATAAAAAGGGATTCAATAAAAGTCAGAAAAAAAGTAAAAAATGATTATTTAAATAATTTCGCAAATAGTATTTTTTTTATCATGTTTAATACGGTTATCAACAATCCAGAAAAATCTTGATGTCCATTCTAATTTAATTGTTGATCTTTTTGTTGAACTGCCTTCTCCTTGCAGGAACAACGCATGATTTTAGTTCCAAAACTGTCGTCTTTTCAACCGATGTTCCAGGTTCAGCGGCAGCGAACACTTTAGTAATCTACAGTTAGATATGTAAATATATCCATAGTGCTTACTTAAAACTGTTTTTTTTACACATGTGTATGTTTAACTTATATGTAGGTTGAGTTACCGTTTCAGTTCTTGCAACAATCTACTGTACAGTAAATGCAATATAATGCAACGGCCCTATTACCCTTATAGTATTACCCTTTGAAAAGCTACCTTTAATTTATTTAGTGTTCAACGTGAAGAAAAGTGGCGCATGCAAAGGTTTACATGTTTAAGCAACTCTGCTGTTTTATAGGAAATCTGTGATACCACAAGAATGGGTCAATGTATGTAATTTTGTTTTTCAATATCATTCTATTTATTAAAATATAAATTGTATTTATGTCAACTAATTATCAAAAGTATGTTTATTGTATAACCCAGATGAGGAGAGTTGCGAAAATATCTCACAAACTTCATAGCAATTATTTTTTCAATTTACTATATATATAAATCTTTGGAAAATGTTGCCTCACTCTAACGCCATCATCCAGAACAATCGTGCATACCTCATAGTTTAAAATGTAAATACTATTAGTTTATATTCTGGATATGTTAGAGAGTATTTTCAATGAGCTCAACATAGTGGACTGAACAGCCTGCACATAGCAGCCATATCTCCTTATCTTCCCTTAATGAGCCACTCATTGCTTTTATTGTTCTCCTCATCCCCACTTCCCTCTTTAATGCCAATCTAATTTTCATTGCAATGCTTCACATATAGCTTCGATCAACCAGGATCCTCCCACTGAGATCATACATGTGTCATCCAAAGGAGACTGGGCAAACAGCCATTGAGTAGAAAAAACTAAGCAGATTTTAAATGAAGTTAAGGAGAAGTGATGAAAGGGATAAACGCTGGCCTGATTCTACAGCTCTCAACATTCAACAGCTTGCAATTAATTACGGGTGATTGTCAAGCCTTTCCACATGCTAAGCTTAGATGAAAGACAAATCTCACCATAAGAATGTCAAGCTGTATTGTTCTCCACATCTGAATACATTTAAATTCACTGGACTTGTTTTTACATTTTGTCCTTTCTGTCATGGTTTTCACAAAATAGCTCTACTTGTGAAACAAATGTAATGCTATTCTTTCTATTTGTTTGTATTGTATCATTGTGTTTCCTGCTGCTGATTGAAAGACAACAATAACCACTTTCTTTTTATTGGCCAATCATTTTAAAGAGGGAAAAATATGGCGTCCAATGGTAGGGTGTGGCGTAAAACCTGCAACTCCAGGCATGGAAGTGAATTTATGAATATAAAATGCCTTTAATGAATATGTGCTAGAACATTATAACAAGACTGTGAGGCTGTGTTTATGCACAGTGGGGCTTTGAGCAATATGCTAACATATCTTAGTTTAATATGTTAGCATCATAATATTTGCAAATAGGAATTCAACACAATCTACACTTAAGGATGATGGTAATGTCATTAACTTTTCAGGTATTAAGCCACAAACCAGTTAAAATGTTGACCTATGTTACACCAATGACCTATGGATCACCAATTTTACAATGCAGGTGATAAAAAGCATGAACTTTCAAAATAAAGCAGGAACAGAAAGAAAAATCAAGCAAAAAAAGGACAATATTGGACAATGTTGAGACACTTCACTCAAAACCTCATGGTGGAGTAAGAGGAAACAATCTGAATCATCAAAGTTATTAAGGTTCATCCTCTAACACAAAATGTACAGACATGCATGGTTCCTAATTAAAAAATGATAAGATATGTAAAAACTTGGATGTGATTGTGGCTCTCGAAGCTTTAGCGAGAGGTCAGTCATGAAGACTATTCTTTTGCATACTTAGGCCTGTAGTTTCTTTCATATACTGCCATCCACTCTCCATCTCACGCATACTCATCTAGAATTTTTTGCGATCATTATCTTTGGCTGGATAACAGCTGTTCTCATCAGTAGGTCACATCTATCCAATGGCACAGCAACTCACCTACGTCTGTGGTTTCATCAGCTTCATCATTTTGTCAGCCTGATCAGCTAACAGTCTCAGAAGAGTCATCAGCCACCACCATCACACATGTCTGGATTCCATTGAGGTATTTATCTTTCTGCTGCTCAGGGCAGACGCCCTCGATTACAAATCTCCCTGTAGAGTCTAAGCGCAAAAGACTTTCTACCAAGAAGTTATTATCACACATCTGTCATAATGAAAAATTATCTTTATTTCATTCACTTGTCTCTCCTGATTGGAATTATAGTTCATTGTCCTTGCAGTAACAAAGCATAATTGCAGTTCAAAACTGTTGTCTTTTCAACCATTGTTCCAGATTCAACACTTCTTCACCATGGATATCTGTACCAAGCAGCAACCTATGGGTCTGAAAAGTGAAGCCAATGTGTAAGTGCCTTAAACCTGCATACTCTTTAATAACCAGTGGAGTCGCCCTCCACTGGTTACTGGTTTTAAGTCTGATTGTATAGAAGTCTACAAGAAAATTATCCTACTTCTCACTTGATATAGACTCGAACCTCAGTAAACTTGTGTATGGTCTTAATCACTAGTTTAAAGTCTTATTCAATACAGCATGATGTTCATTTAGTAAATTATGATCCCATTTAGATTAAAATAGACTATAAAGCAGGGTATGCTTTCGGGCGAGGCCATCTTGTGATTGACAAGACGTCCAGTTTGGGCGTTTTCCAACTGTACTCCTTTCAAAGTGTTTTTCACTTCATGACAGTTAATTGTAACATACTCAGAAAACATAGCGATATTGTTGATCAGCCACTGGCAACTGTGTTCTGACCTGTAGTTTGCCTGATATATGTAATTGTATGCAATCCTTTTATAGTTGCAGAAACATTACCAAACAATAAATAACAGTAATGCTTTATTTATAATGTGTACATATACCATATAGTATTGCTATTTAAGCAGAAGTCTTTTGAGTTGACCTCAGCACCACCTGTGCCATTTAAAAGAAACATATGTTTTGTGTGGATGTGGTGATTTTCAGGCGAGCCCCCTACCGACCACTTTTTGGTCTTAAGGGCAAAGATATCTTAATTTTATAAATTAATTACATAAAATGTGACAATGCATTAACCTCAGCGAAAACTGTGACATTTAAAATGAGTGAGTCACTGTCTCTCTCTCTTACACACATGTACACTATATGCAGGAGAGACATAAACGATGTGCTCACAAACCTACTAATATTAGATATTGTTGCATTTGTACAAGACATCAGCTATGAGGTTTAGGTGAATGTTTTAATAAGCAATCCTGTTCTTGTAAGACTAAGTCAAAAGAACCGTCTTTCTCGATCATCCCTGGAGCCTTTTGATGGCACAAAGAGTAAGACAGAACATCTCACAGCAGACTAAGGTTAATACCAAGAGACAGCTAAGAAACAAAAAAAAAACGTCTTATAAATTGGAATTCTCTGTTGGCTGCAGTTTCATCTCGAAATTATTTTTGTTATACACATTCATAACCACACACTTAAAGAGATACTTCAATCAAAGCCTGTCTTCTTTGTATGTAGCACTCACCCCCTGTAGACTTGAAGGGGTGACTGTGTCGAGTTGGGATCATTGTTGTTACACCAGCTTTTAATAATTTCACAGCAGGAAAAAAGTATCAAAACATTCAACACTCCTCAAACTACTTCTGCAACAAAATCCACTTCTGTGCTGCCAAGAAGTCAGTTACTTGCAGACAATGATTTTGTGAATGGGGTCAGAGCAAGAATGCAAACATATTCAGGGTGTGTAGGAGCGGTATGTCCAAGCAGAAAGCACAGTGACCGTAACTGGATAACTGTACGTGCACAGCATTCTCACTGGAGATATTAACTGTTTGGTAAAAGGGAACGCTGCTTTGAGTTGAATGGATTAGTGGAATAGAATAACCTCCTGCGAGTAACTTTCTACATCAACCTCAATCTACTCAAAACTCAATATTAGTTATTACTTTTATCAAAGCACGGAAGAACTGAATTTTACGGTAACGATAATATTCACCATTTTCCAATGGGGATGGGATGCCTTTTACCACAATCCCAAATGAGCAGGGTAAAATAGAACCAACTTCAACTTGAATCAGATCATCCATCTGCTACAGTTGTGTCCTGGCAACACATATTTCACGGAAAAATTAAAGCAGACAAAAGCAGCAGGCATGGATTTTTCCAAATATCTTCCAGCAATGTGAGGCTGAATCAGGCGCTTCTCGGGCTGCAAATCAACCAGTGTACTCCAGTCCTTTTATCCCTCAAGCAATTTTAACTGATTACGCTGACAAACCCACCTGATATCTGATAATGGCACCTTCACTAAAGTGCCCTGCTCCAGTATCGACAATTTCATCTAACACGGAAAAAATATCCAACCAAACATCGGTGGTTCATGCTTCAACAGAAAGGAGACTATAAGGTACCATACTAATACACCTTTGTTCAGGTAAAGATTCACGAGGGCATAAAGACCGTGTACGAAGAGCCCACTCACACAGACCAACATCGTAACTCCAATCACCACTTACAACATGCAAGTTTACTGTATTAGTTATTTATGCACAAGCGACACAAACCTTAGAATAAGCAGGTGCAACAACTATGTCTGCAGTGTGGAGGTTCATTATCGCCCAGAAAATCTGCATTGGCAATCGGTTAAAATGAGTTGGAAAATGTCGGCATATATAAAATATATTATTCTACGTGAACAGTACTCTGTATTCTGCCTCATACCGACTCTGAACTGATTATTTCACTGATAAAAAGCTAAACCTACTGAAGCAAAAGCGGTATTTTATGTGGAAACTCGGAGAAAAAAAAGTAAAGTGTAGGGTAATCTAGCATCTACCAATATTTGCATCTTCCCTTTGCCCATCCTTCATCCATGAAGTGGCTGTGCTGCTAAAAAGGCAAAAAGTCCATAATCGTAATGCATTCTTCTTAAGTGTGGGTGGGTGAGTAATTGCATGGGTAAGTGAGCGTATGTTTCCAGTGCGTGTGGGGGTTTCAGGGACATGCATTTATCAATGATAAACTAGATGTAACTATAGGCAAAAGCCACACATTCACATACACTCTCACATACAGTGTAAAATAAGTATTTTATGTTGGCAATGATAGCTTTGCTCTTAGCTCTTGGCTTCTGTTCAGGGCCAAAGAGTTGTTATTACTGCGTCGGAGATAATGGTTACACACAAAAGCACAGGGTGAGGCATATTGTAAATTTATGATGGGAGATGTCCGGGCCTATACAAATGTTAGGAGCAGAGACCTATAGATTTTTTCTCGCCAAAAAATACATTTTACAAGATTTCATATGAACATATTATATACCTTTGCTCAATCATTTATTTTACTGAATAGAGCATGAACTCATAATGTAATTTAATGTAACCTCCGACAGCTGCTAACAGCTAATGTTAACTAGCATTATCAGGGACGGTTCAATTGCGAGTTTACTGATTTAAATAATCACAAAAAAGTATGTACGTACTGTGTGGGGAGTGAATGTTTGGTTTAGTGAAAGAGAGTCAGAGATTTAAAAAGAAAGTTTAATACTTTATTTACATATTTTTCATTTATACAATTATTTTTAAAACAAAGAATACAAATATACACATTTAACCCTTGATCATCACAATTCAAAAATCATAAACAATCATTTTTGTATCACTACCCTTCTAAGGCACAACATGGGTCAAAAATGACCTGCATCCCCCACGGGTCAGTATTGGGTCCACTCCTAATCATCATTTACCTCCTCCCCCTGGGCACAATCCGTAACCCAGGAGCTTGCTGGGAGATGTTAAGAGTTAACGGAAGTGAGAAAGGCACCAGTTGCTATTGTTTTACCCGTCGTGACTGTGGTGGTGGGAGGCTGGACTACTGCCACTGTATCGCTGTTCATGTTGGAAAATAAACATTCGACTTGAAAACTTGTCTACTGTCTCCTCATTTCCACGCACGCCCACCTAATCTATTGCTCCACACATTGGAGGGTCTGCTGCACAGTCCTTTTCTGTTGATGCTTTTTACACAGTTCGCATAGAAAGTTGTTTTGTCCGCTCTGTGCAGCAACAGTTTTGCCGGGTTAGTGACTTTAAGCAGGGGGCCGGTCAGTTTTCCCAGCCCTGGGCTCAGGTAGATTTCTGGAAAAGGGTCTGGAATGGTCTTTCCCTGACTGTATTTGATGAGGAGGCTCCTCTCCTCTCCAGAAAGTCTCTGGCTACAGAGCTGCTCCAGGATCCTCTGAGCCACCCAGCTAGAGGTTAGACCCAGCAGAGAGCCCAAGGCCCGGGCATCATTCAGCGCCAGCCCCACTGCATCCACCAGCTGGTGTAAGCACAGGGTACTCGACCTGCACTGCGCCACCATCAGGCCGGGTGTGTTGCTGCTGCTGATGTCCAGCCTGGCCCTGTGAATTAGAGGCTCCATCAACAACCAGTGCAGAGTCAGACTTTGGTCACTTTTTATGGTTAAAAAGGGCCCAACACTTAAAAACACCCTGATAAAACGGAGGCAACTCACTTACCCTTAACAATTTTGAATCAGTTAAAAACAGAGCAGTATCCAGCCCCAGGTTACTCACACGTCTGAGGATACAGCTGGCCACGTCTCTCCACACCAAATCAGCCAGACCGGTTGTAACTCCGGTTGACAGAATAGGACGCAAAAGCACGACTCAGACACAGGGGAATATCCAATATTACCAATCTTTACTTTCCAGAAACAGGTTCGGTACACGGGTGATCAATGGGAGAGAGGCAAACAAATCCGACAGGAGGCAGGCAAAAAGGCGTAGTCCAAAACACAGGCGGAGATCAGGAATAATCAAAAACATGAAGACATTTGGAAAATGCTGGGACGTTTGGTCATTAAAAAACACAAAGATGAACTGGCAACAGACAAAGGGGCTAGAGTGCTATATAAAAGGGAGAGACTAATGAAGGGAGGGACAACAGGTGAGGTGACTGCAGGACTGATTGAACAGGTGAATATAATCAGGGAAGTGAAGGCAGCAACAGGGAGGAGAGGTGAGTGACAAAACAGGAAACGGATCAAATGAAACTACAATTATGGGAGAGGGTGGGATGTTACACCGGTAAGATATTTCTGTAAAAACTGGAGTCTAAAAGTAGCTGTTCGGGTGGCCAGGTGGACAAGGCCCTGTCCCCCCTCCTCTCTGGATAAATACAACATATTAGGTCTCGGCCTGTTCGTTAGATATTTTATGTTACGTTTGTACTGTTTTATGTAGTTAATTACCTGTTCTCTGTTGTTTCTACTTCCTGCCCCCAGGTGTTCCCAATCTGTTCATTAGTGTTTTCACCTGTCTCGTTGTTCCCTCTCACTTCCTGGTATATATAGTCTGTGTTTTGTTTGTCTCTCGTTGCCAGTTCGTCTTCGTACTTCGATGTTAAGAGTTCCAGCGTTAGTCCCGTCTTCCTGTTTCCCAAGTGTTTGATTCCCCGGCTTCCTCGACCCTGTTTCTGTGACCTGATTCTGTCTCTGCCTGATCCTTGTCTGCTATGCTGCTATGCTGAGTATCTACCGAATCTATCTTCGGTATCTACTGAGTGTACCAAACCTGTTTTCGTGACCCGACTCTGCCCTTGGACTATACCTGCATGCTTTGTATGATTAACTGCATACACGTGTACTATAGTCACTGCAAAGTTTCAGTAAAGACTATTTTCATTTACATTGATCTGCCTCTGATTCGTGCTATTGAGTCCCACCCTCCATCTGTCTTGATCGAGCACAACACCCCTTGTGGAACCCAACGTAGACATCCCAAAAAAGATCTACCATTTATTTCTGTATTTTAGCTAAAAGGCCTGAGGGAGGGTCTACACAGGTCAGACGGTGCCACAGTTGGGACGCCATAAGGTTGTTTAAAACTAAAACCCTGCCTTTAAAAGACATCTGAGGGAGCAGCCATTTCCATTTGTAAATCTTTCCCTCAATCTTTTCGGTGACGTTCTCCCAGTTCTTCTGAACTATATTTTCTTTTGCCGGGCACACAGTAGGTCTGGTCCCGGTAGATGACCGGCTCCATAGCCCTCCCCAGCCTGGTGGCCAGCACCTTGGACAGAAGCTTGTAATCCACACACAGCAAAGACACAGGACGGCAGTTACCGATGTCCTGCAGGTTTCCATTCTTAGGCAGAAGTGTTATTACTGCCCTACGGCAGGACATCGGCATGGAACCAGAGGCCAGACTCTCGTTAAAAACATCTAGGACATCTGTTCCTAAGATGTCCCAGAATTCCTTAAAAAACTCAACTGTGAGGCTGTCGATACCGGGAGCTCGCCGTCCCTGCATACCCTGCAGGGCGGCCTGTAACTCCCACATACTCAACGGCCCCTCGAGCTGTGAGTTGGTCTCCTTGGAGACCTCCTCTAAAATTGTTTCCTCTTCCCTATACTCACTCGAGTATAGGGTTAGGGTTAGGTTAGGGTTATAAGAAGTTCACCTTTATAAGAAGCTCGCCTTCTTATCTGGCTTGGTTCCGTTATTTCTTGCCCTGTGTCTGAGAGAAGTGAGTGGATTACCCTCTTCTGTCCGTTCTTTTTCTCCAGGCCGAAGAAAAAGCTAGAGGGAGCATCCATCTCGGTGCCGTTTTGAAACTGGGACCGGACCAGTGCACCCTGTACTTTAACGTCTAGCAGGTCGGCTAGAGCCATTTTCTTAATTTTGAGGATTTCAATACATCCTTGATCTCCTATGGACTCACTAATTATTTCTAGTTCCATTATATCACCATCCAGGTCTTTCATAGATCTGGTGATGTCTTGTATGACATTGAGGGTGTGCTGTTGACAGAGCATTTTTATTTCAGTCTTACCATGGTCCCACCACTGCCTAAGACTAGTAAGTGCCGAGGAAAGGGGAGTGGAGATCCTGGGAATCCAAGAGCATAGAAGAGTGCATACTGAGGATCAGATCGTGTATCACAGAGTGGAGAAATGTTGGTTCATCACCTCATCAGCGTGGCAAAACGAGGCACAAGCTGCCACTGGCGGAGCGGGGTTACTGCTGAGTTCTCGGGCGTGTAAGGCTCTCCTTAGGGTACACTATCACACCAACAGGATCCTTAGTGCTGACTTTGATGGCAACCCAGTCACAACTGTCATAGTCGTGTACTCATCCACCAATGTGGCACAAGCTGAGGAGGTGGAGAAGTTCTATGAGGACCTTGCAACAGCGGTCCGTGATATCCCGGCTCACAACTTCCTTGCAATCCTGGGTGACTTCAATGCAAGGCTCGGACCGGAGGACGCACCTCTCACGTACCACAACTCCACTAACCGCAATGGTGAACATCTTGCAGCCTTTCTTATGGAGCACGAGCTACTAGCTGCGAACACCATGTTCCAGAAAAGAATGGGTAAGAGATCGGGCTACCGGTATGCTACCGGTATGCAACGTCAACTGGACTACATACTAGTAAGGCGAAGGTGGAGGAACTCCATCTTGAACGCTGAACCTTACAGCACGTTCAACTCTGTGGGCTCTGATCATAGAGTGGTCTCCATGAGGGTGAGACTGAGTCTCAGGGTCCCCAAACCAAGCCTGAAGACCTGGTATGACTGGAAGGCGAGGAATGGAGTATCCCAGAGGTCCAGGCATCCGGAGATCATGGTGGCGCGTGAGGGAGTGGAGGAAGCACACCGAGGCTTTGGGCACGAGCCGACTGCAGAGAATCGCATGGTATTGAATATGGCCAAACAGCTTCTTTTCGATACCTACGATAAGATCAGGGGGGAGTAGCTGATGGACAAGGTGCAGAGAGTGGAGGCAGCGCATGGTGAACAGCAGTACGGGGAGGCATGGAGGGTCATCAATGAGATGAGAGGAAAAGGTCGAAGGAGGGACAGGTGGCGGGCGACACACCCGACAGTGGATCGACCTGAGGAAGTGATACCTGTCGTCCTCACGAATCTCGCTATTGACGATGGTCCCTTTACAGTCAGGGAGTTTGCCATAGTGAAATCCACAATGAAGCAGGGAAAAAGTGTTGGGCCGGACGGCATCCCTCCAGAGGTCTGTAAGAACTGTGATCTTGACGACATCATCCTGGAGTTCTGCAACCACGCCCTTATGACAAACAGCAAGCCTGATATGTGGTCTCTCTCTAACATCATCCCAGTGCCTAAATCCGGAGATCTCTCGAAGCCGGACAACTACCGTGGCATAAGTCTGACTTGTGTCATTGTAAAAATGTACAACCGCATGATACTGAACCGGATACGGAGCGCCATCGACCCCCACCTGAGAGAGAACCAAAATGGTTTCCGAGAGAAGAGGACCACTGTGACCCAGATCTTGGCCTTGAGGAGAATCATCGAGGAGGTTAAGAAGAACAACCTGACAGCGGTACTGTGCTTCATCGATTTCAAAAAGGCATTTGACTCGATACACAGAGGCGTGATGATGAAGATACTCAAGGCGTACGGTGTCCCTTCCAATTTACTCCGGCCCATAGGGACCATGTATAAGGGTACAAGAGGAAAGGTGGTAACCCCAGATGGCAACAGTGAAGAGTTTGACATCCTGGCTGGGGTGTTGCAAGGGGACACCCTTGCCCCCTTCCTCTTCATCATAGTCCTAGACTATGCGCTCAGGAAGGCCATCAGTGGACGGGAGCTAGAACTTGGCCTCACAATAACACCTAGGAGGTCGAGACGACACCCCGCTCTAGTCCTAACGGACCTGGACTATGCGGATGATATCAGTCTGCTCTCTGACCGCGTAGAGCAAGCACAGGAACTCCTGGGCAGAGTGGAGACAGAGTGCGCCAAGGTTGGCCTTCACCTAAATGCCAAGAAAACTGAGTTCATAACATATAACATCCCCCCGGACCATCCACCTCTAAAAACAACAGGAGGCACTGCTCTAAAGGAAGTCAATGATTTAAAATACCTGGGGGTCAACTCGTCCGAGCAAGACCTTAAAGTGAGGAAGACGCTTGCATGGAGGGCCCTGAACGGCATGTCCTGTGTGTGGAACTCCAACCTCCCCCGACAAATAAAATTCAGCTTCTTCCATGCAACAGTGGAGTCTGTTCTCCTGTATGGCAGTGAATGCTGGACCCTGAAGCCCACCCTGCAGAAATCCCTAGATGGGTGCTACACGAGAATGCTGCGTGTGGTACTTGGCATCAACAAGGATGAGGATGGTCACCAACACGCACTTGTATGGGGGGGCGCTAAGGGTGGGTGAAAAAACAGCGGTCAGGAGAATGAGGCTGGCAGGTCACTGCCAGAGACACCAAGAGCTGCCAGCCAGCAAACTTGGGAGCCAACACACGGGCACCGATCACGAGGGCGTCCCGCAATAACATACGTGGATATACTCAGGAAAGATGCGGGAGCAGAAATTACTGGCGAGCTAGCCAGATGCATGGAGGACCTAGTAGTCCTCTGTCTAAAAACACTCCAGAAATATATAAGGACCTGTCAATTTTTCAAAAGTTAAAACTGAGTTAAAATACCAATATGTACTTTTTGACTTTATGCTTCTAATAAAAACATTACATAAAAGCAAAGCATGGTCTGTAAAACCGGCCGGAAATGATGTTGCACAGTTTAAAAATATTAAAATGATGTTTAAAACAATAAATACGATCCAACCTGGCTAAGGAAATCCTATCATCTCAGTGGTGAGACCATGTATACTGTCGATCATCTGCGTGTATTCTCCATACATCCACCAGGCCATGGGAGTGGACCAGCTGCCTCAGAGCATTCTGGGACGCTGGATGTGGCTCTGCGTGATTGCGATCTAAAGATGCATTTTCTGTGCAGTTAAAATCCCCTCCCAAGAATGAAAAATCCTCCGAGGCACAGCCATTTAAAACATCATTAACTTTTTGTAAAAACAGCTTCCTCTCTTCACCGATTGTTGAAGCGTATACATTTATAAAAACAGCTGTAAAAAGGTCAAACCTTGCTTTGACTAAAAACAACCTCCCCTCGATAAAATGCTCGACCTCCAGTGAGACTGGAGTAAAAGACTTGGAGAAGAGGAAAGCCACTCCACTAAGAGAAGTGTTGTGGCTTAAAATGACTTCCCCTTCCCAGTCTCTCCTCCAGTCTATCTCATTAAAACTGTCGATGTGCGTCTGTTGTAAAAAAAAAAACTCTGGCTCCATTCACATTTAAAACACCCACTCTAAAAGTATCCATAGCAAGTGAGATGCTAAAAGCAAAAATAAAAACAAATTAATTAATTAAGAGAGACATCTTCAACGTTTGTTTGTTCAAGTTTCTTTAATCTATAACACTCCTGTTCAATGAGGCCAGACTCCTCTCTTTGGCTCATATGGAGTCTGGCTGAGATATTAAAAAGGGCCAAATCTGGAAAGTATTCCTCCACTTTTACTCCATGTTGATTTTTCGTTTGTTGGAGGAAATTCTTAAAACTTTCAGCCGTATACATTTTTTTTCCTTGGCTACTACTTAAATTAAAACCAGGGATGTCGTTGCTGTCTGAGATACACTCCTCTTCACTTTCACTTTCATCTGCCTGCCCCTGCTTTTTTAATGCATGTTGAGCATCCCCAACTTTGCAGTTTTTTTTTTTCTTACTTAAAGCATTATTTGTTTTTCTCTTGCGTTTTGAAGCAGCCTTTTGTTTTACCTCTAATGTTGTCACTTCCTCCTCCATCTCTGCCTCCTCGAACTGTTCGCCCCATGTCATCTTTTTCACTGTATCATTATTCTGTACTTCACCTGCCTCTCCAACCTGTGTTTTACTGACTTCACCTGTCTCCGTTTGCTCTTTGCTCTTTTTATCTATTTTTTTTCATTTTTATCATCCACTTTACTTTCACCTGCCTCACCCAAAACACTTTCCTCACTTTTCTGTACATCATTAATACACACACCCTGTGAAACATCACCACCTGCCTCATGCACCAGGTCAGACACAGCAGTGGCGTGGCGCTGCGAAGTTCGCGGAGCCGCCACAGGCCCACAGTCAAAGCTATCACATCCGTAACAGTAGCCACCGCCGGGGGGGGGGGGTCCCCCACCGCCACGTTAGCGGCCGCCCCCTGCAGTGAGATCCCCCCTCAGCAGCAGCCACCTGTCGCTCGACTACAACCGGCGCAGCCGCGGACGGCTCCGGGGCAGCCGACGCCCCTCCTGGACCAGCTGGCTCCCCGCACCTCGGACAGGCTCTCGCGGTGTGTCCCTCCTCTCCGCAACCAAAACACTTCATAACTGACAAAGTCGCAAAAATCACATGTTCATAATCATCTACTTTAATGTAGAAGCGGAGGTTGAGCTCCACATCTCGGTTATTAAGTATCATATATACCTGTCTACGGTGCGACACTATATGTTTCAGTAACTGAGACTTACAGCCAGACAGGATCTTTTTCACCGGAGAAACAACTCTCCCGTGTCTGGATAGCTCTCTACTGAGGAATTCATCAGTTATGAACGGAGGGACGTTAGATATAACTACTCTGGTTGCGGGCAGGGCCAGTGGCAACACCTGCACAAACAAATCATGTCTCCTGTCTCGATGACACGGTTCACCTTCTCCAGCTGGTCCAGGAAAATGACAAAGCCGCTGTTCATCTGCGGCAGTGATTTTATACTGCCATGACCGACCTTTTCCCCCACAGCTAAACCTACATCTTCTACACTACACAGGAAGCCGGCTGAGCTCTTTATACCCTGCTTCCTGAAGGTGAATTCCCTATTCCCTATTCGTCAACTGGCAAGGGAAAACCCTACAAACACCCAAACCACCACACCCAAACTCACCAAAAGTAAAACTAAATCAAACTATCACCAATAAATTGCAAATTAAATCCCATTACAAAGGCAAAAATATCACTCACATATCATCTCACTCACACACAAACTCCCAGCATGCACTGCAGAGAGAGAGAGAGAGAGAGAGAGAGAGAGAGAGAGAGAGAGAGAGAGGGGAAATCAGGGTCAGTCCAGGGAAACATGCATGCATGCACCAAATTTCATGGCAATTTCTGGAACAAAGTAGTACAGGGTGCATGCCAGTAGATTGTAAAATAGTGACTTTTTCAATGTATTATAATATTAAACAGAGGACACCAGCAAATGTAAAACATTTTAAAAAGTTTGCAATCAGGGAAAGGGGTGGATTGACAAATCAATTGATCAACTAATCGTTCAAGCTTTACGCAAAATCATGCCTCATGCAGCAACTCCAATCTTCCCAAATTTGTTTGAGATTATTGTTCTGTGTGCAGTTTAAAGAATTGTTTTGTGTACATGCACTGGTATAATAATATATATAATGTTTGTTGACAGGTACTTTACCACCGCTTATGTCTTAATATTACAGTCAATCTACTAGTAAGGTTCTCAGACCAGAAAAAGTGCTTATTGCTGTGTTTGTACGCATTCAGGCTATTTAAATGCCATGTTAAGATGAAGGATTCAACAAGGAAATCATTTCTTTGCAGGTTATAGAAGCTTGTTCAAGCTTAGAACTTAAACATTTCTTCAAATAATTATCTACAAACAAAATATTGGATGGCCAGTCATGGACACAAAAATGCTTGTTACAGAATACAAGCATTGAATATGGTTGTCAGATGGCAAGCAAATGTATTGAATGAATGAATATGAATAATTCCTTAACAATAAAGGACAGTTGGTGAGATGCAGGGGAACAGGTGAAAGATGCAATAAAGAGAGGGCATGCAGAGAAACATGAACATGAGAACACCATAATGTTGAGGATGAATTCCACTACCCATACAGCAGGGATGGCCAACCAGTCAGAGGTTAAGAGCCAAAAATGTTACTATGTTACTACTATGAGCGCAACCCTTTTGACATTGGGATATTTTTTCCATTGGCACAGTTTTCCAGAACTCAAGGGTCCCTTCCCTCAGAACAGGTTTCAGTCGGTCTTCCTCAGAAAGTTCAATTATCTCCAACTCGGCTACCGCCTCGTCCGTGACTAGCAAGGCTTTCAAACTCAACATTAAAAGGGACGACGAGGAACGTAATCTGTGACCTATTCAGCTATAAATCATGGAACCGGGTCGCAAAGTTTTCGTGCAGGGTTTCCACCAATGTTGCATATCGGGATGTTTGCTTTTTCAGGGTAGCACCGATGGCTTGTCCGCTTGCTTTTAGCAGAGGGAAAATGTGCTAATTCTCCCTTTTGAAGAAGTGTCTTAAACAGTTTCAGTTTGTTAACAAACGCAAATACACTTCGCACTAGGTCAGGCAGCATTTTTACATGAATATGAACTCTCCCACTCTACCAAAAAACGTCTTATGTTCGTCTTCATATTTTCACTTAGCTGTGCATTTTTTCCCTGCAATTTTAGGATCGAACTCAGATGGTCAGATAGTGTTTACTCAACGATACGTTTTTCCCCCTCGAAGGTGATTGGTTCACTGCATCGCAGGCATTTTTGTGATTGGCTCTTGGGCCACATCAAAATTAGATGCGCTGTCATGCTCTCATACTGACACCACACCTACACACACGTAGCTTACACACAAATAAAATTTGATATGAACTGAAGAGCCGCATGAAACTGGGCAAAGAGCCGCACGCGGGTCAAGAGCCGCACGCGGGTCAAGAGCCGCACGCGGGTCAAGAGCCGCGGGTTGGCCACCCCTGCCATACAGTGTCAGGGTAGTGACTTGTCAATAACAAGGAAGCCATGCATACCCTGCTGTATCTTCTATAATGGGACCATGATGTACTAAATGAGCAAATGAACTAGCTATAGAGACCATAGACTCATTAGGAAAATGTTTACTGAGGTAAAAAGAATCAAGGGAGAAGTAGGGTAATTTCCTCGTAGACATTCTGACATCTTTTTGCAACCTGTGGAGTCGCCCCCTACTGGCCATAAGAAATAACGCCTGTTTAAGGCACTTCAGCATTGGTTTCTCTTTTCAGACCCGGAGGCTACGTCCACTTCTTTTATATAGTCTATGGGTTTAGCACACAGCCTGCTCATGTTTTGGAGGTTTTAACTGACAATCAACGTCTATCTTACGTGAGTCCCGGTAACGAAGCACACAAAGTAGCGCTTCTGTAATGTGTGTAAATGATGCATTAGTTTCCAAAACAGCCAGCCATACTAAGTACAGTGCATCCGGAAAGTATTCATACCCCTTCACTTTTTCCACATTTTATTATGTTACAGCCTAATTCCAAAATGGATTAAATAAAAAAAGGTTCTCAACATTCTACACACAATACCGCATAATGACAAAGTGGAAAAAATTGTTTGATTTTTTTGCAAATGTATTAAAAATAAAACACTAAAATATCACATGTACATAAGTATTCACACCCTTTACTCAATACTTTATTGAAGTACCTTTGGCAGCAATTACAGCCTCAAGTCTTCTTGAGTAAGCTTAGCACACCTATTTTCAGAATCAGAATCAGAAATCCTTTATTTGTCCCACGACGGGGAACTTATGTTGTTACAGCAAAGAGCAAGAGAGTTGGGGCAGTTTCTCCCATTCTTCTTTGCAGATCTTCTGTATTCTTTTTTTTAAATGTGTAGAGCACAGGTTCAAAATTCTTTCTTTTTTTTAAATGACTGCAGAATCCAGAACTAGTGTGAATTGAATAAAGTAAAGATTAATCCAGCCTCGGATCCTTAGGCAAAACAATAATTTACGGTCCTGAGAGCGAATGCCAAGGACTTTGTAATATTGTAATATTTTCATAAGGACATTGTTTGCCTTCAATCTACAATAACTATAGCTTTCTTCCCCATCTGCAGATGCTATTATACAGGATGAGCTGCAGATCAGCTCTCCTGGTACCTGGCAGGGAACCAATATCCAGACAGGAGACAGAACTAAAGCTTGAACCTGGTTTCTCCAGTGTAAAGATCACCACAACTATCCCAAATTTATATTTGAGTTTCTGATGTGACAAAAACAAACATGAAGATCAGAACTTCCTTAACCTTAGCTTACTTCTAGGAGGGAGGAAAAGAGTCTTGCTTGATAGAGATGCATCAGTGCAGATAAGCAACATCTCCCCTCCGACATTTTCCTCATAAACTCTGTGGACAAATGTGAACGACTTGGATGCTAATGCTGTAATGAATAATTCCTCTCAATGGTCTCCAATGCCTTTTGAATTACTTATTGCTAGTGTGCAGTGAGGTTTGATGTCGTTTATTGAATGTTGTACTTTCATACAAAGATACTGTGCTCTTTACAATACAGATAAGTAAAAGCAAAGGAAATAAGAAAAGCACAAAAAGCAATAAAAGAAGGTGACAGGAAAAATATCTGAAGTGATGGTGTGTCAAATGCATATAATATATGACTAATGTTTCAGAATTTACTTTTTTTATTTGCTTCTAGCATCAGATCTTTTAAATTAAAGTGTGTTTTTACTGAATGCAGATTACATATGTAACCATGGTTCTCTGATTGAAGAACCTCTCAACCATGGACAAGTTCCATACATACCACTATGTCAGTGTCATACCCACTATCTAACCGTATCCTGAAGAAGAGCACTCGTCCCAGGAATCTTTGCAGTGGGTGCATATGCAGTGGAGTCAATAAAACAACCTGAACTGTTCATTCTTTGAGCTTGAAGAGATTCCTGCCAGAGTGCCTCACCGAGCATCGGTTAGATCTTTTTTGTGTGCATCATTAGTGCAGCTCGACAATCCAGCGCTCGGCCCGGAAACAGATCCCTCTGAAGTATGTTCAGACAGAATGCAAAGCAAATTTTGGACACAGTTCCACTGCAAACAAAATCAATGGAAAGATACCAAAGTGAGCGCAAATTAGGGCTGCTCGAAATAGATAGTTTTTTTCTGCAATATACATTATATTGTGTTATGAAGAAATACAGTACCTTTCACCAGATGACTTGAATAGCTGGAAATAATTAATCTTTAACAATTAATCATTCTAGAATTATTCTAGGAGGGGAGTAATCATTTACAAAGGCTGGAAAATTTGAGTGTAAACTGTCCTTTCTTGCACTGCAACAATGTCTGTGTATCCATGAACCCTAAATCATAGTAAATAATTTTATATCAGACAGACTTCTCTTGTAGATTAGACGTGATACTCCAATTAGCAATGGAAGTAAACACGCATGTCCTTATGAAAAAGTGTTTTTGCTGTTAAGTAATAAGTAAAGTAATGTAATGACTTTTTCAATGAGTATATGTAAAGAGTAATTGATACATTTTTTGAGGTACCTTGCCAAACACTGATGGTTAGTGCATTTCTTCTCCATCATTATGGTGTTATGATGTTCATGTTTTCTCTTTATCGCTTATTTCACCCATTCCCATGCATCTTCCCATCTCTCCTTTTTAATGTTATAGAATTATTCATTAATTTATGGCGGTAGTGGCAGTGTGACTCTTTCGTTAGACAGACAGCTTGCTTGCAATCTGACCAATCCCATTATATGTTTATATTCTGTAACAAGAACGAAGAAGAAAGGCTGTCCCTTTTCTCTCTTTCCCATCATAGGGCTGAGTTATGATTGGCTTCTCTATACCTTGTGTTCACATAGTCAAAAGCCTCTCAACAGTCAGAGTTCTGAGTCGAACAAGGAACGGTTATGTTAACAAATATTTTTAACGAACGGATTCTAGTCTTTCATGTACGTTGAAAATAACTTCTTTACTCATCATGGAATACTGGTTCAGCCCAAGACAGTGACAAGTGATCCAGACAGGTCAGATGACTCAAAAATACAAAATTCTGATTCACCACTTTCAGCCAGGCACAGTAGATACACTAAAAATATGTTGAATTCTGTCAAGACGTAATAGTTAGTAGGCAATCTATAGCTTCCCTTAGCCCAAGTACCTGTGGTGCTTTTCAGTGCAATAAATCCAGCAAACCTTCATTGGGCCCATTATGAATCTCATTAAGCAGCTGGCGGGGTGCTGAATGCCATCTACCAAAGTGCAGATTTCTTCCACGACACAGGTTTTCATGGAACCCCCAAGATTAGCCAGCTTATCAAGAGAAAGTTAACCATCTCCGTAGGCAACTATGACTGTCACATACAGGGTGATAAGCGGAGGCTGGGCGTCTCATACAAACATCTGTTTCTCACATGCACACACATCAACCTGATCAGTGAGGGGTTACTGATGGTGCACAAGTGCTTTTATACGGCGTACACACAGATGGTTGGTCACATGACGTCATATGTTCAGTCCCTGGACATATGGGCTACGAAACTGAGTGGAGATGGCCTAGTGGTACAGCTTTCAAATACAACACCAGATGGTTGTGAGTTCAATACCAGGTGTGCCACCATTGTGCCCCTGAGCAAGGCACTTCACCCCAAGTTGCTTCAGGGAGACTGTCCCTGTAGTTAGGTCACTATAAGTTGTCTGGATAAGAGCTTCTCCTAAATGACCTGTAATGTAATGTAATGTGAGAACATATATGTTGGAGGTAAAAGGTATAGAAATACCAGTGAAATTAACAGTCAAAATATGAAGTTTTCACACTACAACTTTGTACGAAGCTTTGTAATTCTGATTGAATTAGTAATGCTTTCTTTGAATAATTTCACAGAAGTCTCTGTGATGCCCTTTGAATTAGTAATGTGTTCTCCCTATGAGTTGTTATGCATAGTGAATTAAAGCATTTTTCATTTCATCCATCAGAAATTCTCTTTGGTTTCAGTGCTGTTTTAGTTTTCTTTGTTCTTTCCTTGTTTGCTATGTCTATGTCTTTCTACCCTCCCTCCATGCCTCCAGTAATTTAGCATGGTGAGGCCACTTCACCTTTCACATTGATGTAACACTCGAACTTGATAAAGGGCTAAAAATAATTTGCAGTGTTGAGCTCAAATGGTTCCCACTGGGCCTGGTCTCCAATTCAAAAAGGCAAAGGTAAGTAGATCAATCAGTTTAATTTAGAATTGCAGCTAATTAAAGAATACAAGTATTTTTTACTTTAAGTTTTTCTCATGCCATTTGTATGTTGAAAGAAAGATGGGGGACATAATCCACAGTCCATTTTTCAAAATGCATTCTGAAGTTCAAACCAAAGCTAACATGGGCCATCAGCAGTCAGAGATAAGTTTCTTTTTAGAATGTGAAGAGCAGCGACAGTTAAACAAATAATGAAAAACTGGCTGAAACCGGAGGCGCCACATTACATTACAGTTAATTTAGCTGACCGCCACAACTAAGCAAATGGAAGGACACAATTAACGAAATACTTAAAATGGACATAATTAATCACAGGATTAGGAATCTAGCTAAACTGTTTGACGTGAGATGAAAGATAACACAAAACTTATATACTATATTAAAGGAACTATATACTTTAAGATACTGCAGACTTAATTATATTAGCATATATTTATTAATATTATTTTTTTTTATACTTAAATTGCTTAATCAAATGTATAGCTTCTACTGTAATGATCTTCTCTTTTTATATTGAGATTGTGGGATGGGGTGAAGGCTTATACAGTAGCTATTATAAATTAGTTTGATTCGCTTTTTTCTTTCTTTTCTGAGAAGGAACTACTCTGCTGGATCACAATATCACAGATAAAGATTACAATAGAAAAGATGTATGGTATTTGTTGTAATTTAAAAAAAGATTGTAGGTGTCAAGTCCTCGGCTGCTTTGTTGAAGCTTCACGAGATGTCAGCATTTCAAAGACAGGGACAAGACAGAGTTAGTGCGAGAGGAAGGCTTTCTGTGCCTGTAAGCTTGCAGTCGAGGCAGTTGCTGTGTCAGTTCAGAGCAAACAGTGTCCTAATAGGATCTTGTGAAGGCTCAACCTGTCAACCACACTACAGAGAGGAAAAGAGAGGGAAATAAAAGCACACACACTGTTCACAACCAGATACTACACCTCTGGAGAGCAGGACCTGCAATTTCTCCCGAGGTGCTCGCTAACTTCTCCTGGAGTGCCTGAGCAGAAACAACAGCAAGTTTGTAACTTGATTAAACTATCTGCTGAGAATGCAAACGATTTCCTCCATCTTGTTGTTTCAATGTAACCGGGCGAAATCCTGTTTCATGCTCGAGCGCTCAATTCAAATTTTGTTATCGAGATTATGATGAGAGTGAGATCAGAGTACATGACACAGCTTTCAGAAGAGTTACCAAGACAAAGGAAGCTCAGTTAAAATGTTATTTACCAACCATTTTAATTAGTTTGTACCCAACAGGTTAAAGGCTAAATCAACACTAAATCACATACTGTAGTGTAGAAAGCTGCTGCTTTTGTTATGACTGCTGGATTGTGTTGCATCTTTAGAAGATGATCAGTTAACTGGAGGATTATGTTTTCTGGGTTTTGGGTTTTCTGTTGTTTATGTTTTTCCTTGTTTCATGTTATTCATTTATGCGTTTTATTTTGATTCTCATCTTCTCCTTTATTGCAGACAACTTCACTTCCTGCCGTTGTGTGTTTTCCCGCCTGTCAAGTCAAGAATGCTTTCGGGTTATTCAGAAGCTAGGCCAGACTTCTTCCTAGCTTTCAGAGAACACACATTTTCTTTTTACTTCTAGTAGCAATAGCGTTATTGATTTTGCATTCTTCAAAATAATACAAACACATTCAAAACAGCAAGGCTATATTGACAATAAGTAATTAAATCAACAGGGATTTGGACAAATATTACAAGTTATTAATGTACAAAACATAAAATGAATAAACTCTCCTCAAAGCCAACGGACTCCATTGACAGAAACAATCATTTTTCCTCGTTGGTCCATAACAAACTTCATTCAAACTCAGAAGAAACTAAATTAAACTCATTAAAACCGTCTTTTTCCACTGTCCAAACAATAACCAACTCTGGGGGTTCAACGAGTCTGCTGCTGACAGGGAAAGTCGGAACAAACTTTGAAATTAGACCTTTTTAGTCTATTATTAGTGAAGATTCAGGAAATTTATCCAGAAACAGAATTAGTTTGACAGCTGATGTGAAATGACTGAAAGTTATTATCGCATGGGGACAGGAAATGCAATGTGCGTAAAGTATTGTGGATGTTTTAGAGGATACAAACAATCATCCTTCATAATCCTCTGAATGAAGGACTCGGTAGAATTTGAAGGATCCTCGACATTGGAACAGTCCCTCGGCAGGTTTCGATGACGTAGCATAGAAGTTGAGCCGTTTCAGGATCCTTTCTTGACATTGAGAAACACTAATGGTCTGCCCCACCCTAATTGTTTTCTCCTGTCAATCATTAGCCCTGCTATCACCTGTCCCTCGTTATCACCCTCCATTTGTTGTGTATTTAGTCCCCTTGTGCCAGTTAATCATGTGTCTTTGTTCCTTTTATCAAGTGCTCCAACACTGATTCCCAAGGTTGAATTATTTCTGGGTCTAGTGTTCCTGGAGTGTTTTTGAATTGACTTCTGTTTCCTGCCAGCTTTAGGCTCATAGTCATTTTTTGATAATAAATCATTGAACTCTTCCTGCTGCCTCCTCATCAGTTTATCTGTGCTTGGGTTCACACCTGCAATTCCTGACACCGACAGTAGATGGCAAGGAAACAGTTACTTTTGATAAGGTGATCTACTAATTATAAGTCGAAAAGTGTTGACCATTAAATTCAAAGTTATGTCTTCAAACATTTCTAATTAAATAAATACAAATCCAGGTTTTTGATACTATCCACGGTCTACATTTTTTCAGCAATAGCCATTCAATGTATTTAAATTCTGTATTTACTTATCTATATAGCAATTTTAATAGTGGGGGCCATTCTTTTGCTGGACTTATATCTGCTGAATTTATATCAGTCTCATTCATTTCACAATCAAAGCATTCAACTGAAATGTGGTTTCAGGCATCTAGTGTTCCTGAATGGCTGTATGCGACAAGCCATAATCATTTTTTTTTACATGCGCAACGACAGTCTTGTAAGTTGGGCAGGTATTAATTATTCTTGCTCAACTGACTTGCACCTAAAACATAAGATTTTAATCATGTTTGATCGTCATGATTATAACATGTTTAATGTGCCGCACTTTGGAGAAAGAAAATAATTTTTAAACGTTAAGTCATACAGATGCTTAAGAAGAAAAATAAAGATATTATTCTTCGGCCATAACACTCATATGCCTCATGCATCTCAGTCAGTGGCATTTCTCTCTGTCCATCTTCAAAGGAAATCTTCAGCTGCAAAACATGCACAGGAAGATACTGTCAAATAGTTGGCATAAACGGAATACCGTGATTTTTCAAGATGAAGTTAAATCGGAATAGACACTTCGTACCACAATTTGATTTAACATATTCAAAATAATATCAATATGAGGCCCTTTAATTAAGAATCATAATGCTTTATTAGCCATTAGCGTACTTCTGTGATGTAAACTTTATCATTACAATTTTGTATTAAATCGATTTCCGTTTCATTTACAGCCAAATGTGTTTTTAGTAAGATAAAATGACACATCTGCCTGTGTCTTCTCCCATGGACTGAACTCTGGTGTATGATTAGTCGCTGTGGGACTTCATCAGAGCCCAGCTATTGATTCCGGATCAGCTTAATGAAAATGACATTTCAAACCGCCAGTCCAGCCATTGTCATACAATCCTCAGGGAGCAGCAAAAGAAGTGGAGAAGCGGGAAGCAATTGATGGATCTTATTAGCTAACCAATTTGTCCACATCCTCCATATATCCCAAGTGATAGAAACAGTTTATGGTAAAGTGCCCAAGCTAACCACCGTCAGTTGCTTTGAAGCATGTATGAAAACATGATATCCATTATAAATTATGCAAAAAAGCCTTTGGTTTGATGCATCATTGTCATCATTTTGTGTCTTTATTAAAACAATCAGTTGTGAATAATTTTGAAAAGCTTGGCTTACATGACTCACATTAAAGCATTAGACTCGAAACACTCAACTTTCTATTTTGAGCTTTGAAGCGTATACTCAGGGGAAAATATACAATACTGAACAGTGGAGTCTGGCTACGGGGAGGACGGCGGCAGAACCAGCAATAAATACACTTTATTATTCAAGCTTTGTCTGCCCCGTTGTCGCCTCTCCTCAGTAACCTCCAGCTGTTCACACAACTTTTTTTTTTAAAAGCACAAACAATGAAGCGAGCAGCTCTCAGTCAGCGTCAGAAACTGAGACTCTCTCGCCAGGTGAGCGACACGTTTTCCTCCCAGCGGAGGACAAAGCACCTGTCGCCCGTGGCACTCTCGGAACACACAGCGGACTGCTACCAGCGGGCCCTTAGCCCACAGAGATTCATTTTCGTCCGGTTACCACCGCAAGCCCCTCTCGTAGCCTTTCGTTATTTACTTTTAAACAATACCTAATCAAACTCCCGCCCACTGGTCTCGTCACTGTCCTGAAGACACGTATGGGCCACGGAGAAATTCTTTCAGCACTGGCTACGAGGAAAGGGGAGAGGGACGGGGATACGGGACCTCTTATATTATTCCTGCTAACCTTTTAATCGGTCTCGGGAGCTAGGCTCGGCCGCCTCTCTCTCTCTCTGGAGAGAACACAACCTCGCACGACTTTCCCGGACCTGCTTTTAAACTTAATCCCCTCGGCAAATCCTCCGTCTAAGATAACCACTAGGAAAAAGGCCTCTTATACAAAGTCGAGAATCACAGACAACTCAAAGAACGTTCACAGACAGTCACCATCAGATAAACATTTTCCAGCATCAATTCAACCACAATGCAATGCAGAAAGCTCTTTAACACTTTACAAAAAATCCAACCAGAAATAAGATTTTTTCCCCTAGAATTCTGGGCACTGGGCCAGTTTCAGTTTTAAGTGTCCCAAATGGTGATACAGGTTATCTCACCCGATGTGTCCTATATGGCATGTGTACAATATTTTGGAAACATCAGTAGTATGGAATCTGATGCTTACCTGCGGGGGCCACAGAGAGGTCCCGCGAAAAGACTCCTCTCTCTGGGTGTCTCCAGTCCTCTCGATTGAAGAAAAGTGAAAGGAAGGACTCCGAACAAAGGCTTTCTTACGTTTTCACAAAGCTTTTATTTTCTATACGTTTAAGTTTATCAAAAATGTAATACAAAGAATCAAAATAAACAATGGTTTACAATATGACAGTTATTCAAGTGACTTACTCCAAGTGTTTTGTTATTGGAAGTTCCGTTATTCAGTTTTTCTCTATTCTAGCTACAGCGGCGAAAGTATTAAGTTTCCGTTTTGATTTCTCTTGAAAATGCAACTGGTTATTTCCAACGATCAAAACTTGTTTACAATTCTGTAACTTCATCGATCTCTAGAAGCTCTTAGTTAGTTAATTAAAAATGTAATTACCTTGCCATAGTTTCATATGTCTCGCTATAGTTTAAGAATCGTGATATCTTATGTCAAGCGTGTTAGGGCTCCGCTGCCCATCACTATCAGCCTGTTGGACCTGTCAAAAACATCCCCTTATATCTTAAGGCCCGTTCCTGCGCTTTTTTACACAGGACATGCAAGTGCGTTCTCAACGTTTTTTCTATTGTTTCTTCCAAGAACCAAAAAACCTGTGAATAGCAGTTAACCCATATATCAGAGGTCAAAGGTTTACGTAATGCTTATCTTGATCTACATATATCCCTTCCATCAACTGTCACCGGAGGTAACACCTAGAGCCCCTATTGACAGAGGAAGTGGTGTCTTGCCGGCTTCAGCAGGGCCTCAGCAATGCAGTAGATCTCAGCTGGCCAAAACCATTCATAGGGCATGACCTTTTTGTAAATTCATAAAAAGAAGAAGAACTTAACCCATGGCATTACCATGCATAAAACATATAATCACAATTATTACAGATAAAAATAAAATATTTATTTTATTTTAGGAGTTGTTAAAATTAACCTGTACCTCCCTTCACATACACACAGTTCCAATTAATGGAAGAAAAATTATTATAATGAGGCGACTATGAGTACTAAAGATTCCAGTACTCTAATTTAACTTTAACACAAGTACTACTATATATCAGTACTTCAGCAAGCAAATAAATGATAAAAGATAACATATTTAACTTTAAGATAACCCATAGGTTATTTAAGTTCATTCTATGTAATTGACACATCTTCTGCGATAATGACATACTTCATCCATATGTTATCCTGACCATAAATATATACATATTTTTTAATATAAATATAGTCACACTTATATCTTACAGGGGGTAAAACCTCTCCTTAGGCTGTACTAGCCTTTTCTTAATTTTTTGTGCCTATTTTTGGAGTGCCTGTGCACCTTAACACTCATCGACGGATCATGCCGTCACAACAACGTAAAGAATAAACGCATGAATGTGAATTGCACCCTTATCCACTTCTCTCTACAGTTTATATTACTTACATTATATTTTACACTCTGGAATTCAATATGAAGACACATCATCCATCCCAGTTGTCACAACCTGGTCAGTGGGGGCTCACATCACTTGAGATATCGTGTTTGATGGACAATTGGACATGAAATGATTTATAGCATTTCAAATATGAAGTAAGAACGAGGCAGCAAAAATAAGTCAGATTGTATAAAAGACTTTGAGGAAATTACCCTACTTCTCACTTGATTTATTACCTCAGTAGAGAGACGAGTTTATGATCTCAATCGCACATTTCAAGTCTTCTTCAATACAGCATGGTAATTTTGTTAATGATGGTCTCATTTAGAGTAAAATAGAATAATAAGCTGCTTATTAGGTCTCGGCCTGTTCGTTAGATGTTTTGTGTTTGTTTGTACTTCCTGCTTTATTTTGTTAATTACCTGTTCTCTGTTTCTACTTCCTACCCCCAGGTGTTCCCAATCTGTTCATTAGTGTCCTCACCTGTGTCTCGTTCCCTCTCACTTCTTGGTGTGTATATATAGTCTGTTTTGTTTGTCTCTTGTTGCCAGTTTGTCTTCGTACTTCGATGTCAAGAGTCCCAGCATTAGTCCCAGCATTAGTCCCAGCATTAGTCCCAGCATTAGTCCCAGCATTAGTCCCAGCATTAGTCCCAGCATTAGTCCCAGCATTAGTCCCAGCATTAGTCCCAGCATTAGTCCCAGCATTAGTCCCAGCATTAGTCCCGTCTTCCTGTTTCCCAAGCGTTTGATTCCCAGGCTTCCTCGACCTGGTTTCCGTGACTCAATTCTGCCCTTGCCTGATCCTTGTCTGTTGTGCTGTTATGCTGAGTATCTGCCCGTGTACCAAACCTGTTTCATCTGAGGTAGTAACTATCTATACATAGGCTCCACTTAAATCCATTGTTCTAACAGGCTGTGCCCTATTCATTGGATGTTTAGTATTACAGAGGTGCAGCTGACATGCAACAGAGGTCAGTAAGAGGAACTGAACATCCGAATCCACCACGTCGACACAGTCCTGTGTGTGTGCTGATGAGGCCCTGAAATTCAGTTTGTTTTTCTGTCAATTTCTCCAGGTCTGTGTGTCTGTGCTGTAATCTGCTGAGTCATCCAGAACACTGGACTGATTTTCTTTTAGTATTGTATTTATGCTAATTCTGTTTTAATTTGCCCCAGCAGCACAAATTGCTATAAACAGTAACAGGACCCAGATTGCTGGAGGTGCAACACATTTAACAACCTCAATATTTTCATAATCTTTCATATTTAACCCTCTGCTTTGGTAAACGGATTATTTTAATGGCACAATTGTAACAATGCAAAAATGTTTTGGGCTTATTGTTTGTGCCCTAACCTGTTAATTTAACAGCCATGCTTTTAATTATCCTTCTAATTTGACTGTGCAGCTCAGTTTAAATGTGCCAGTATTAAAAAGCAAGTTGGCGCACTTGATGGGCACTTGATTTGACAAACTGGATGTCTCTTTATGAGCTCAGTGTGACATGAAAATGCTACGCTCATAAACACTCATCTCTCGTGTGTGTGATACTTAGTATGCCCAGTAAGTAAAAGTAGTTTTAAAATGATGAGTTATGTGTATGAAAATAAAAGGAAGAGAAAAGAGAAACGCCTGGAGGGAATTTCTTCAATTCGCATATGTAATGCATATGACACTCATAATGAAAAACTTTAAAACTAGTATTAAAACCCTGTATTTTTAATACTAGTTTATTTGAAGTTATTGTACTTTCAATGAAAGCAATGCTTTAACTGGAATTAGCGATTTTAAAAGTATTGTTCCCCAAAACCGATGGTTAATATGTATACATGGTAGTGACCGGTTTTTGCATGGCAAACTAAAAAGGTCTGCAATGTCTGTTTTCCATCCAGTTGGGTGGGCTGTGTGAATGGCTTTCTGTGAATGTGTTGTTTGGGTGAGGCCTTCCTCTCTGAGAATAACTGTAGTTGAAGCTGTGTGACAGACAGCTTGATCTGTATTTGTGTCCACAGGTGGCTAACGACAGATCTGCAGATGTCAGGGTGTCAAAGTTCTGCTCTGGGTCTGCAGGTTTATTTATTCTGCAGTTATTAGCAGTTGCCACATTTTGAAAAGACCCTGACACCTGCGCCCTTACTAAAAGAGACTAATAGACAGACAACAAGTACCCTTAAATAGCTTTCACATTCTTGCCTTGGTAGTCAGCACCTTGGAGTGTGACTGTAACCTGAGCTATGGTTAGCCTTTTTAGCATTTAAATCAACAGAGGTAATAGCAATTGTAGATATTAACAATTTAATTCCGAATTCCTAGCCAACATATCCATAATCTAATTTTGACTAGTAGCAATTTTAATTTAAGATATCTACAATTACCTTCTCACTAGTCAACATGTTTTGGAATTGTAACTAGCAACAATGTAATCACAGATATTAAGAATTGCATTGTAGATATCCGAAATACAATTGTAAGCAGTAAAAAATATATTCTTACTAGTAACAATTATAATTTAGATATGTACACCTCCTTTTAAAGCAAGTTAGAATTACATTTTAGTTATCAAAAAAGGAATTTCCACTAGTGACAGTCATTGTAGATATCAATGATGTACATATTCAAAATGCAATCGTTGATATCTGAAATAGGAAACTTCACTTCCACAATCCTTTTTCAACATATGGTAATTCCATTGTAGATATCTGTAGTCACTATCTTTACTGGTAAAATAGGAATTACTGGTTTCTATTTCATATTAGAGAGATGGAAGATATAGAAGAACATATTTGTAAATCAGTTTTAACTAGTCGAAATGTAATGTCGAAATGTAATATCTACATGTGAAGATACATGTAACATGTCAAAATAGTTTAAAAGATTTCTTTGAATAACATTTCAACACAATATAATTTCCACTAGTGAAAACTACTTATCAGATCATTAAGATTTTCCTTAACATTTAATCAGTCGGGCTGAGTACTAGAAACCAAAGTCATGTCTTACACAGAAGGTTTATTATAATCTTGATCAAAGAGAATACATAACGAACATGTTCAAGTGAATACAGAGATGCAGGCACATTGTATGCCACCATTCATTCTCTAGAACAGCCACTGTCTCGCCACATTTATCTGAAAACAAGGCACTCCATAAATTGTTTAACTAAAGATGGATCCCCCTAGATGGCTCCTCAAATTCTAGTAAACACATTCTAAGTAAGACAGTCAGAGCCTCCCCCTGACCTTTCCACACTGAACACACTGGACCCATCTTAACTCTTATCTTGTAGCTGTGGGCCATCAGCTCCCGTAGACTAAAAGATGAGCTATATGTTTTGGAGAGATGACAAGACGTAAGTGTTTGACCTAAGGCCTACTTAAATATCTAACATGAGAGCTATAGTCTTGGATCAAACGAGAGTCTAAAGGTCCTGTCACACATATTCGTATGGCGGAAACTAAT